>NC_055969.1:29251424-29488924 GCF_018492685.1 Alosa sapidissima
CTAGGGCCAATCACCTGCTACCTCAGTTGCTCAACTCACCAGAAAAACCCACTGTGCTCCACACACACACACACACACACACACAGACACCTACAAGCCTGCGGGATCATGCGTGCATGCCGGTGTGTGTTGCGGCTCGGTAGGGAGATGGCAAGGGGAGGGGGCGCTGGCGGCGGCGGGGTTTTTGAGGTGACTGAGGGCTCTCGCGTTTTCCGGCCTAATGGAGTGTGAAAGCTGAATTATCTCCCATGCGTTCTTTTTCGGGGACTCATTTTCAAGCGCTAAACGCTCTGGGTGCAGTCACATGGCACCATTTCTCATCTCCGTCGCGAGAGAGGGAGAGAGAGAGAGAAACAGAGTGAGAAAAACAGAGAGAGGGAGAGAGAGAGAAACAGAGAGGGGGGGGGGCGACGGAGGGAGGGGAAAGGAATGAGATTGGTAAGCAACGGAGGTAGGGGTAGAGAGACAGGAAATTACCCTGAGAGAGGAGGAGGTGAGAAAACGAGAAGGACAGGAAAAAGGAGATGGAGACCGACATAAACTAAAAGAGCTGTCAGCCCGAGTGGACGCCCTACGCGTTCGCCACTAATTGCATAGCACAGAGTTCACAGCCACAGTCTCAATGAAAGCTGCTAGCTAATATCAATGAGGCTGCCTACAGATGAAGTCAAGCCTGCGTTAACTGTGTGCTTGGTATCATGGAGGATCATTAACGAAAGAGTTCTCTCTCCACATCCTCGTTTTCTCCTCGTTTTCTCTCCCCTGCAGACAGTCGTTTCAGCTAATTCGCCCATTTTGATCGCTCTCCACCTTTGAAGAGTGGAGTGGACTACAGTCCCATCCATCTGCATGGTAATGAGGGTCGAGAGACAGACCGTGTGTCACGCAGGAAGCGCCCTTTGGCTTTTGCTCACGCTAGACACCCAGCACGTCTGCCTTTGATCCGACACATGCTAACAGCTAGTGAAGAAGACGGAAGTAGGGGGCCTCCGTCGCGTTTACTGACGCTGATTAGACGCTAAAGCAGCAGTTTGGCTAAAATCAACTGTGAACGCTGAAATAAACCCAAGTGTTGATGGGATTAATCAAGATAAATTCAAACACAAGATTATTTATTTATTTGTTAACTTATTTTTGCAGTTGCAGTGCTGAATTTGGACTGTGGGATCATAAATGATCAAATCCATTCGAGGTAAAAACACAAAAAACCACAGCGATGTCCCTGGTTAACAGGTAACTGTGACCGAGACACTGGCTTCTACCTGGATGCACTAGAACATATATGGCCAAGATATGCGCCGTCATGCTGTATAGGCCTATCCTACCTCTGTCTATTTTTCAGTCTGTCTGTCTGTCTGTCTTTCTGTCTGTCTGTCTGTCTGTCTGTCTGTCTGTCTACATCTTTCTGTCTGTCTGTCTGTCTGTCTGTCTACATCTTTCTGTCTGTCTGTCTTTCCATCCACTTCTGTCCCATCTTCTCTTCCAAACCCAGGTGTGTCGACTCTGACTGGACAGGTTTCTAGAATAGTCCGTTCTGCTCCTGCCTCTCTACACCTCCTCTTGTCCCTCTCTCTCTCTCTCTCTCCACCCCTCCCCCTGTCTCACTCTGTCCCTCTCTATTTTCTGCTGGTGGAGAAAATGGAGAGAACATCAGATGGGGAGTGTGAGGAAACCACTTAGACAGGTAATTGCAAACAAACGCCGGGTGTATCTGACTTGAGTTACAGATAAGGCACAGCACATAGACACACATTTATGTGCGCAAACACACACACACACACACATACACACACACACACACACACACACACACGTGCGCTTCACATAAATACCGGGAGAATCTGACTGAGAAACAGAGCAGACACATCACTGCACAGGCAGCCTGAGCAGCTGCGACAGCATGCATGCACACACACACACCCCCGCACACACACACACACACACACACACACACACACACACACACACACACACCCCCTTGCCTCCCCTCCACTGGGCCCCTAATGGAACGCATAGATAAGCTGACGGATTCTATTTGGAGGAAACAGCTAGAATTTGGTATGTGATTTTCATTCTGTGTGTGTGTGCGCGCGCAGTGGGGACTCTCTGACTGTGACAACAATAAGCTGAAGCCTCGCTAATGCCTCTCCTCCCACTGAGTGGACGGCAGGAATTCTTCTAGCCTCAAAAACACCACTGACCACCCCAAACAAGCGCCTCGGACTCTCTCTTCCCAAAACCCAAACCCTCCCTGTCAAACTACAAACCCCACCAAGCCTCAGAAATATTTTCTCTGTGATGTGTACACAGACTTTTGCTCACACCACAACACACTTTGATGTCACCACAAAGTCTCTGTGTGGCTAAAGCAAATAAATGCAACCATGAAATAATTTTTCTGGAGAGCGGTGGAATGAAGCTGACAGCAATGCACCCTGGGACTGGGCTTGCCTGTATAGGAGGACTTTCACATTTAGTAATATTATTTCGTAACCCAGTATGACTGGACAGAACTGGCTTGAACTGACTAACACGCATGACCCTGTATAACTCAAAGTGATTATCGCCAGCCCTTGATTAGGTGGTTACCATCACTGCATGGAACATGCCCATTCACCACGGCAACAGTGGATAACACACAGAGGCCACAGATGACAAAATAACATTCTCTCGCAGTTAGAATGGAGGAATAGTCAGAGTTAAACAAAAGAGATGGCATGAAGTCAATAACAACAAAAAGACAATAGCATGTTGTGGTACTTTGGTATTCCAATTACGTGGTAATGGGACTCTAACTGATGCCCTGGGGCTTTTTATACAATTGGCCAATCGGGTGATGAACATGGGCACGGAAATCTGGCTTTCTCTTTACAATTGCACAATTCTACTAGATTTCTTTTTTTAGAAAACATTGTTACCAGAGCTAAATGTTTCAAGAGCGCCGTAACACGATAGTGACAATGTCTTCTGTTGTCTTCACAAGAAAAGCACAAATCTGGCAGCCCTCTGCTCTTAATATCAAGAGATAAAAGAAAGAATCCATTTTTATGGCCGCTACAGTCGACCCATGTGAGCAGGGGAATTTAAAGGACTCATGGGCATGTTTAAAGGGCAGTAAATACATCCGGACACACAGCACACCGTCTCTTCATCTCCTCATCTCTCCCTCCCTCTCTCTGTCTCTCTCTCCCTCTCTCTCCATCTCTCTCTCTCTCTGTCTCTCTCTCCCTCTCTCTCCATCTCTCTCTCTCTCTCTCTCTCTCCATCTCTCTTTCTCTCTCTCTCCATCTCTCTCTCCCCGTCTCTGGCTGTTGAGTTGTCTTTAGACGGTGGACAGTAAATCCTACAGAGCCAGCTCTGCTCTGCTCTTCTCTGTTTCCACTCCAGTGGTTTGTCTTTCCCTTCAGGAGAGCAGTAAATCACTGCTGCCAACCTGCAGTGCGCGCACCACGGACAAGCAGTCATCCTACGGGCTTGACGCCGCCTCCTACAGATCACACACACACACACACACACACATATACAGAGACAAAGTGTACACACTTACACATCTCCCACACTAATGCATGAACACACACAAACACAAACAGATAAGACCTTGGACAGGTTGTGTGATTAACCAGTGCACGTCTGATTCATTTCTACCCTGCTAATGAAGTTCTGTTTTTATTGTATGCTTCTACACTTAATGCACTCATGCATGCATACATTTTCCATGAACACGCACGCACACACACACACACACACACACACACGTATTAGGAAACACACACTGGTCTTGGAGAGAATTCTTTATGGCACGAGCCATTCCCCGGCTGTACATCAGTGACATGCGGTGACTGAACATGTCCATGATGCCTCGGGACTGTCCCACTCGATCTGATGTACTTCACCTCTTCCCACCCTCCGCCCACCCCTTCCAATAAATCTTGACGCCAGGACTCTTAAACATCCCTCTGGGCAAATGAATCAGTTTCTCCAGCAGAAGGGCCCGCTACACCGCACCAGACAATGCAGGAGAGACAAAAGACACTTTGATATCTTGATGTACGATTTTTCTTTTCTTTTTTTTTATTTCCTTTCTCTCGAAGGACGATTCCCCTGTTGGCTTCATTGTCTCCTTCAGGCGCTGGAGCAAATAAACTGCTCCAGAGAACGGTGGGTGTCAGGAGTTAAGGATGGAGGGAGAATGAGGGAGAGAGGGAGGGAGGGAGGGATGGAGGGAGGGATGGGGAGGATAAAGGGGGCAATGTGGTGGATTTCCCAGTACATTGCTTTAAACAAAGCTCTGGGCTCAAGCAATGAGAGCATGTCAGCACTTTTTTTCTCCCATTCTCTCTCACACGCTCTCATAATCTCTCTATCTTTCTCTCTCTCTCTCTCTCTGATCTATTGTTGCCACCCTAATAACAAGTTTCTATCTCTGTTTGGAGTTTGTCTCCAACTCCCCCAAACCCTTGACATAGTCTCTCTCACACACACACACACACATACACACACACACACAAACCCCTACGGGGTCCACTGCTCCTGCGCTGTATGAAAAACAGATGGAGCGCTCTCTGTGTTGGAGGGTAGTGGAGGAGGCGAGGGAAGGAGGGGGTGGGGGGTGAGGGGGGGGGGGGTCACGCCTCAGAGGATTCAGTGCTCACGTTTGTTAGCTTGGGACTGCAGGGCACACTCGCCTCAGTCGGCAGTCTGAGTGGGGCAGCGTGGGATCGCGGAGGACCTTGCACTGAGCAGAGAGCAGACCTTGGAGAAGCCTTGAGGTGAAAAACTTTAATTGAGGTAACTGGTTTCAGATGGCGGTCCAGGCCAGTTTGACAGAGCGCTCAGTGGATTGAGGGCTGCAGCCAATTTACACAAAGGGTTTTCGTAAGCTGAACATGGTAATGATGAGGGAAGGGTTTTCCCCCAGAAAATTTGGGGTAGCTGGTATAACCAACTGGACCACACACTGGCCAAGCAGTACATCCACACAGCCTGCATGAACTACAAGGCACATATACTATTCCTTACTATACTGTACTATATTACACACCACAACATAAAAACTATTCATAATCAGTGAATATGGCAAAGAAGTCATATTTCGTCTGAGCTGACTGAAATGCTACACTCCAGAATATCACCTACATTTCCATGACACAGGACACCAGGTCCGTCCCCCGACGCTTCAAAAGCAGTCCGTGTCTAAACGAGTCTGTATTTCAGCAATAACATTTGATCAGGCCCAGAGGTGTGTGTTACTACACTACCACTTGATCACACATAGTGCAAATGACAGCACGAGATGGTGAATGACTCAGACCCACGTGGCGTGAGTGGTGGACGAGACGGTAGTGAATGAAACAGCGTTTTCTACGATGCGCGTAAAAGCGTGGCTCCGCCTTCCGGCACTTGGTGAGGTCCAGTCACGGAGGGATCTCTCACCAGAGCAGAGCTGGTCTCCCTGATCCATGACCGTCCCACAGCACCACCACGCAGTCCGACTTCCTGTCCCCCTGCCCCCAGCCACACACACACACACACACCGACTGCCCCGGGCCATCGGAGTGACCCCCACACTAACTGCTTTCACGTGTGAGGGAGTAACATGAGAGGGTGTGTTCAGAAGGGGCGTTTATGACACACTTTAAGAAACACAGACAGGTCTCTCTCTCTCTGTGTGTGTGTGTCGCTCACACAAGAACCAGGACCACCGTGCCCCAGCCCCCACCTCACTCACACAAAACTACCCCCCGACAAAATGTATCAGCCACAAACCGAGACAGAACACTTAGCACTTAGCTGCAGTCCAAAAACAGACATGTACAGAGAGTAAGAGAGAGAGAGAGAGAGAGAGAGGGAGAGAGAGAGAGAGAGAGAGAGAGAGAGAGAGAGGGAGAGAGAGAGAGGGAGAGGGAGAGAGAGAGGGAGAGAGAGAGAGGGAGAGAGAGAGAGAGAGAGAGAGAGAGAGAGAGAGAGAGAGGGAAAGAAAGAGACTTATATTCTCTACAGCCTGAGGCTCCTTACCCAAACAACTTCCCCCACCTTGTTTTAATGGGACACAGCCGGGTGCAGTGTGAGAAGAGCAAGGGGTGTGTGTGTGTGTGTGTGTGTGTGTGTGTGTGTGTGTGTGTGTGTGTGTAGCTACACAAGCTCCGATGACTCAGATATTCTGAGGGACCGAGCTGCCAGGGGATTCAGTGAGCTGTAAGCTTGCTCTTTTTCTCTTTCTTTCTCCCTCATCCCTCGCTCTCTCTCTCTCTCACTTGAACATCGCCCTCGCACACTTCCATTCTCTCTCTCGCCCTCACACTTTCCCTCCTCTCCCCTATCTTTCTCTCTCTCTCGCTCCTTCTCTCTCAGAAGACTGCAAGGAACCCGCTGGTAAAGTGTGTGTGTGTCTGTGTGTGTGTGTGTGTGTGTGTGCGTGTGCGTGTGTGTGTCAGACCCTCGTTAAACTCCCTCCCGTCCTTCCATCTTACCTCGTTCACCTCCACCGAGGGCTCGCTGCCCGTCTTCATGGTCGCTCCGGAGTTCATGCTGCTCCGAGACCAAACACAAACTCTTCCCCAAACCAGCCAAATAATCCAGACTCTCAACCTCAACGGCCCAGCAGAGAGGAGGGAGGTGGGGAGGCAGAGGAGAGCAAGAGGAGTGCAGAGGAAGAATGTCTTGGCTCCACTTCGGCTCGTAAAATAAATTGGTCAAATTAATGTCCTTCTTTTCCTGTCCTCCGGCCTCAGCTGCCTTTAGCCTCTGGCATCCAGACGACCGGCCGGAGCCTGGTCATGCTCGCTCGCCACTCCGACACCCCTTCAGTTCCAGGACAGTGACTGTGTGTGTGTGTGTGTGTGTGTGTGTGTGAGTGTGTGAGTGTGTAAGATTCCAGAAAGCTTCAGAGGTGTGTGTGGAATGTCCACATTGCCTCCTCCTCACAAGTTGAAGTATGACTGTGTGTGCTCGCAACAGTCTTAGCTGTCAATAGTGTTTACATTTGAGCATGTGTCTCTGTGTGTGTGTGTGTGTGTGTGTGTGTGTGTGTGTGTGTGTGTGTGCTGCTCCTAATCACCCGCTCCTTCAGACGTGCGGGTGTAATCCAGCGCTCCGGCCCTTCAGAGGCATGGGGGCTGCTGCCGCTGCTGCTCCTATCCCAGGGTAGAGTGCTGACGGTCGGGTTAGTCTCTCCCCACGCCTCCCTCTGCTGCTCCTGCTGGTGCTGCTGGTGTCAGAGCTCCGGGCTGGCTCCAGACTCTCAGCGCAAGCTGCCGCTCTCATCACCGTCCACGTCCACACACACACGCGCGCGCGAGCGAGCACAGAGAGCCAGTAAAGTGTGTGTGTGTTAGTGTGTGTGTGTGTGTGTTAGTGTGTGTGTGTGTGAGTGTGCCAGCGCAGGGACCTCCCTCGTCCTTCTTGCTGCTGCCGCTGCTGCAGGAAGGCTAGAGCCGTGGCATGCGCGCAGATGTGTATGTGTGTGTTTGTGAGAGAGAGAGAGAGAGAGAGAAGAGGAGGAGGAGGAGGAGGAGGAGGAAGCCAATGTGAGCGTGTCTGTGTGTGTGTGAGTGTGTGAGTATAAGTGGAGACGGTGAGAGAGAGAGAGAGAGAGAGAGAGAAAGAGAGAGAGAGAGAAAGAAAGAGAGGAGGGGAATTCATTCACTGGCTCCTCCGCCGCCTGACAGCCTGTCAGATTCCTGCCTGCCGGAGAGAGGGGCTATCTCTGCCCCCTCCCTCCCTGCCTGCCCCTCCACCACCACCTCCCCAGCTGCACTCTGGTCTTTAACGTGACTCCCTCCACTCAGAGTCTCTCTCTCTCCCTCTCTTTTCTCTCCAAGCGGGGCTCTCGTCCATTTCCAAACTCCTTCACCTCAAATCACTTTTTTTTTTTTTATATCTCTTTCTCACCGTCTGACTCTGGCTCTCCCTCTCAGCTTCTTCTCTCTATTGCTCTCTTGAACTCCCTCTTTCCTGGACTCCCTCTTTCGCTAGAGCAATTCATCTGTCTCTCTCTCTCTCTCTCTCTCTCTCTCTCTCTCTCTCTCTCTCTTTTTGTCCTAAGTTAAGTGTGTTTGTCACATGTCCATAAAGCAACTGTTTCATTAACTCTCTCTCTCCCTCTGTTCTCTTCTTAAAGGGAGCACAGTCTTGCAGACACAACTTCAGAACGCGCTCCAGCTGTCATCCACACATTGTTTAACAAAATGCTTCCTGTCTTTTTGTCCACCCCCCTTCATGTCTTACCTAAAAATGGCACAGTTCCAGAAACTTCCATAGCTTCTGCAGACGGGGGGGGGGCTGCTAAGCAGATTAGGCTCACCCCCCTTAGGCACGGTGTGTCTTTAAGCAGACTTAATTAGAGGTGTAGGTGATGCTGTGATAGAGACGTTCATTAAGAGCTGCTACAGAACACCGTTAAATATGCAAGGGGGAAGGAGGGAGGGGAAAGGGGGAGATCACTCATCGCTCGTTGATCAAAATTTTGGTCGCCATGAATATTTCAGAGCGGCGGTTGACAGCTCAGCCCCTTTAATGCGTTCCTGCTGAGTTCAGGCGTAACCTCCGAGCACGAGCGCTAAGACAAAGCGCTTCCGACAAAGAGCCGGGATTAAGGATCTTGAAAGGGTTGAAAAAAAGCGTTGGGATAAGTATTTGCCTCCCTCAGGGCTGTGTGCTTTTCCAAACGCCACCCAAAAGCACACAGCTCCCTCTGTTGACGTTTCTAGAAATTTCATTGACAAGGGGGGGTTACTGCAAGGGGCTACTCTCAGTTAGGGTTTATTTAGTGGTCATTTATTTTCTGCGACACAAATAATAATGAACAATGTCTTAAATATATATTATGCCTTTAAAGTCACATTCAATGAGCCTCACTATTGAATTGCTTCATTTGAAAACAAAGCCAGACTTGCAGTGGTAGACACACAGGATGCCTTTCACTTGAGCATGAAGCGGGTGTGTTCACACTCCTCGTGCAGCAGTAAAAAATGTGTGTGCGCATCTCTTTTGGCACGGCAGCGCTTAATGAAGCCTTTCCTTTCCATTGCACTGGGGGGAGTTGTGCTGCGTCGAAAAAAAATGTGCGAGCACAGCCGCGTACCGCTCCACTCCCATCAGGCCGCTACCGCGGCGTGTTGCATCAGGGACGCTGCGTCCAAATGGCCTTGAGGTACTGCGGACCAGATCCCCCCCCCACCCCCCCCGCCTCACACACCACACACTCCTTCATGATTCATGAGCTCCCCTTTGGTTGGGTTTACAGTTTGCTTCAGTGACACTCCTATGGTATGGCATGTAGGACTCCTCCTCTCTCTCCTCTCTCTCTCTCCATCTCTCCTTTTGTCTCTCTCTCTCACTCTTTTCTCATACCCTGAGTGAGCGTGCACACACACACAAACACACAGAGCTCCTTAAGACTGCCTGCCGCCCCTGCTGTAGCCAGGCTGGGAGAGCCACCGGCTCGAAATAATGACATAAAGCCTCCTTCAACCCAGAGCCAGCAGGCCACATCAGCTCAACCAAGCGTTGGCTGAGAACAGCTTGCGGCTCTCTAACCAGGACAAATGAGCAATCCAGCAAACCCACCCTATACCTCTGGCCGTGCCCACAGAGGAGCAGAGCGCAATGCCCGGCCACTGACAAGCCACGTTTGGTGAAGCAATACTGCCCAACTGCCCAACTGCCCAAAGGCCCAAGAGTCTCTGTGCTCAAACAGAGCCACGTTTGGTGAAGCAATACTGCCCAACTGCCCAACTGCCCAAAGGCCCAAGAGTCTCTGTGCTCAAACAGAGCCACGTTTGGTGAAGCAATACTGCCCAACTGCCCAAAGGCCCAAGAGTCTCTGTGCTCAAACAGAGCCACGTTTGGTGAAGCAATACTGCCCAACTGCCCAAAGGCCCAAGAGTCTCTGTGCTCAAACAGAGCCACGTTTGGTGAAGTAATACTGCCCAACTGCCCAAAGGCCCAAGAGTCTCTGTGCTCAAACACAATCCCAAAAGACCTTACTTTCTCTAATCTCACTTCGTTCAGTTTATTCTTAACATTTGTGCAAATAAATGTCCCACAAATATTTCAGATGAGCAAACAGCAATTAGTATTCAGTAATGAAATCTAATTGCTGTGTGTCCCATTTCTGTTCTATAACCCACTCTCTGGTGCGTATTCTCAGATTAATTGGTGCAGATAGATCGACTGCAAAGCCCTTTGCAGTAAACCAGTGGAACAGCTGTCTCTTGGCAGGATAATAATGTTGTACGGCGGAACACAGTAGCGCTGGTGACCGACACGCGTCCATAAAAATCCCCCATCCTTTTTACAATCGCCCTTAGTGCGCGGTGGGGCGCGCCTCGCTTTGCTTACCTCATCAACAGCTCTCCTCTGGGCTGTGAGAGCAGCGCACTCCCACTTGCCCAGTGGGCTGGAACCGCCCCACAGCCCCACGGGCCCACAGTCCCACAGCCCCACAGTCCTACAGCCCCACGGGCCCACAGTCCCACAGCCCCACGGGCCCACAGTCCCACAGCCCCACGGGCCCACAGTCCTACAGTCCCACAGCCCCACAGTCCCACAGCCCCACGGGCCCACAGTCCCACAGCCCCACGGGCCCACAGTCCTACAGTCCCACAGCCCCACAGTCCTACAGCCCCTCCTCTGGGCTCCTGCTACTTGTGAGAGAGGACAGAGGTCCTCTGTTGGTATGGACATCTACCTCTTCCTTTAATTAGCAGATGAATTCTATTGTTTCACATGCCGAGAGTACACTACCACACATACACATACAGACACTCAAACACACACACACACACACACACACACACACACACACACACACACACACACACACACACAGGGTCTGATAATACACTCTGTGATATTGTCCTCCATAGCATACGTGGAATTGAGTGCCTCACCCTGGTGAACCTAATGTGAGATACCTGCCGACAACACACCAGCACAACCCTTCCTCCATTGGCTATGTGTCTCCTATGTCACTCCACTCACTCTCCGCTAACGCGGTGTAGTCAAGCTCCTTCGCTTACTCGGGCCATTGGTCAATTATGTGCAGGCCTGGCACTAACCGGCTCGGCATAACACACTCGGCCATTCCTTTGAATCCCAGGTGAGCCCTGAGTGGTATGAGCAGGGTTGGGGGTCAGGAGACGGTGCACGGGTGCCCCTCTCCAGGGTGCTCTCTCCTGCTGGCCCAGTGGAGCTGGCCTAGCTCAATCCTGCTGGAGAGAAACCCGAGAAACTGTCTCTGCAGCGGGAGATGGCTCCCCCCCCCCCCCCCAAATGCCCTGGCGCACCAAGAGACGCTGCAGCATTGATATGTGCATATTATTAGAACTTTAGTATTTTTACACAGAGCACGGGCACCGCCTCGTTCAAGCTCCCACTGAGATCTGAGGGATAGTGTTAGTGGCGCTAACTTTTTTTAACACGCGTACACACGCACGCACGCACGCACGCACGCACGCAAACACACACACGACTTGCCGAGGCTTACTGCATTAGCACTATATAATGAATATGAAATGAATTTGCAGCGAGCAGAAAGCACAGAGTTATTATTTAATACCTAGGTGATTCAATTTTGAGCAATGGAACCAATTCAGTGAATATCACGAGAAGTAATGAACAACAATAAGCAGTCCCGGCGTATTATGCTTTCCCTTTGAGGTGAGGATGCCATGCTCACTCTGCCTTCAGACTGAATCCCAAATTCTGGGAAAAAAGTTTCAGCCTACCAACTCCCCCAAACACACACTCCTCTGAAGCCAATTGAGGTGAGCTGGTACTCTGCTTCCAGCTGCTCAGGAGACAGGCTGGCCGGGCTATCTTATCCAGCACACACCACATTGCAGGGCATCCACATGCTAATAGGAGAGAGAAGGCTTTAGGAGACATGGAGAGAGAGAAAGGGGGGGGGGGGGAAGCATTAGCCTAAATGCAGCTTCGAGTCACAAAAGACTGACATCCCGGTGCCTGAGGAGGACTGCATTAGCCTCATCCACATCCACAGCTGTGTGTGTGTGTGTGTGTGTGTGTGTGTGTGTGTGTGTGTGTGTGTGTGTGCGTGCGTGCGTGCGTGCGTGCGTGTGTCCATGTCCACTCCCTAGGGCAGAAAAGGAAACAAGAGGCGCTGAATGCACATTCCTGTTCCGGATGATTCCCCTGGTGACTGTGTCTCCTCCACCTCCTTCTCCTCCGTATGGGTGTGTGTCTCCTCCACATGTGTGTGTGTGTGTGTGTGTGTGTGTGTGTGTGTAGTGTGTCTGTGTCTAAATGACTGCATGTGGTAAGCTCATTCAGCTGTGTCTCTCATTTCCACCTCTACATCCCTTAACCCTCCTCCATCTTCTTCTTCTTCTTCTTTTCTCTCTCTCTCACTCTATCCCTCTCTCTCTCTCTCTCACACTCTATCCCTCTCTCTCTCTCTCTCACTCTATCCCTCTCTCTCACTCTATCCCTCTCTCTCTCTCTCTCACTCTATCCCTCTCTCTCTCTCTCTCACTCTATCCCTCTCTCTCTCTCTCTCTCTCTCACTCTATCCCTCTCTCTCTCTCTCTATCCCTCTCTTTCCATCTCCCAGCACTGTCTCTCACAACTTCTGTTAATCACATTAAGCGATGTGCGTTAATTAACGTCCGACTGTTTCTCCCCGTCTGATTGGACAGACGACAGAAACAAGGGAGGAAAAAAGAACACTAATCAACATCTGGGTTTTTCCACTTCCCTCTGCGATTACGAGAGGAAGCCATGTTAACTCTGTGACACGGACGCTAAGGTTTCCACAGATGGGAGAGCCCTTTCCCCACGTTTTCAATGTACCTCTTGTCCTTTACAAGTGGGCTGTAAATGTGTCCAGTTGGTAGTAAATGTACAACGGTGGCTCGTGTGAGAGAACAGACCGCTAGTGTTCTGCGCAGTTCTTCCTCTGTAGTGAGGTCTGTGGTGTTTCGGAGTCACCTCTGACCTCGGTAAAATGGCCTGAACCTCACAACATTACTCATATTTATTATTTGACCGCAGAACATAAACTTAGTCTATTAAAGCTGAGGGGTCCCCATGCGGGTTTTTTTGTGTGTGTGTGTGTGTGTGTGTGTGTGTGAGTGTGTGTGTGTTCTGTCTGAGAGACAGACACCCCGTCATTTGGAGGGGAAGGTGGGACTTCCAATGGTGGGGTTTAAGGGGAAATCCAGGCTCAGAGGCACACACAGGAGAGGGCCAAAGCCTCTGCTTCAACCTTAATCAAAGGAGCTTTCAGAGTTCAGACTATTCAGATGAGGTTTTCAGGGTCATTAAGAGTTTTTTCTTCTTTTAACACCTCAATTCCTGATAGACACCAAGGAAATTCGAAAACCAAGCAATTTGCCATCCCTGTTATGTTTGCACTCGTTCTATTGTACGCCGTTTTAAAACACGCGAAACCCTTGCTGAAATACTGTCATCCCGTTACGTTTGTACTGTCATTTACACAGTTTTTCTTAGTTGATCAACTTTCACCAACCACATATGCAATATTTTCACGTACACACACACAATTTAGTACTGTTTGTTTGGGATTTTAGTAAATCAGTCTCTCTGTGTGCAAAGTCCTTTCCTGTGTGCAAAGTCCTGTCTGTACACAAATACTGCACAATGATGAGAGAAATGTGTGCAAGATCCAGTGAGAAGTGAGAGGTGTTGGATTCTGTGGTGGTGGTGGTGGTTATAGGAGTAACAAGGGAAGGCGCCCAAGTGAGAGGGAGAGGATGGCTGAGACGCTAAAGAGTGGCAGTCATGTGCAGCCCAGTGGCTGGAACCTTTTAGGATAATGAGGCCACTAATGAGATCAGGGTAAAGGATGGGTGACTGACAGCCATGAATCATCGTGTACGGAGGTTTTCAGTGGTGGGGTTGGTGCGGGCTGTAGGGGAGGGAGGGGTATAGGAGGTGAATCAGCGGCGCCCTGACACGATTGGTTGTGTCTTGCTATGCTCAGCACATCGGTTCATGGGTTTTTACAACACACTTAAGGTCAGCCCACCCCAACCCCACCCACACCAACACACACACACACAAAAAAAAACACAAAAACACAATATGTAAAAGCCCTGAGTCTTAAAAAAGGATTGGACCTAGACAAAGCACTACAAGCCAAGCATCTCTCTGATCCCCCACCCCAAAGACTGAAGGATCCCAGTGGAGGATGAGAGAAAGAGAGAGTGTGTGTGTGTGTGTGTGTGTGTGTGTGTGTGTGTGTGTGTGTGTGTGTGTGTGTATGTGTGTGTGCGCGTGTGTGTGTCTGTGTGTGAGAGAGAGAGAGAGAGAGAGAGAAAGAGAGAAACAACACAATGCCTTAATGAGATTTGTGTGTCAGCATTTGGCTCTCACAACACACCAGAGAGTCACTAGTTACCCAAGACAGCAGCCACTGTGAGAGGCAGCAAAACAACACAGAGACAAAGACAAACTCTGTGTGTGTGTGTGTGTGTGTGTGTGTGTGTGTGTGTGTGTGTGTGTGTACTGGAGCCTGGACCATTAGCCGCGCTATCACAGCCACTTACCCGGCCAGCCCTGTGAGGGATTGGGATGCTGCCTGATCTGTGGGTGTCAGACTGTTCAAGTCTGAGCCAGAGGCCTAATAAATAGCAGGCCCTTTGAAACAAACTGATATCGCTCGGGCCTCCGAGGCCAGATGTCGTGAATGGTTTAAGGGCTTCCTGCATTCCAGAGGAGTTTACAAACCACCCCATAAAAGTGCAGGCCAACAAATGCCATTTGAGTTATGTGTCAGCTCCTAACGAGAGCAATGTTGCCGTGCAGGACCGCCGCAGTGACAGCGGAGGATAATGTGCCTCGCTTTCCCAAAACGCCACAGGGTGATATGTGCATGCAGCAGTGGGGTACAGTAAAGGACACGCTAGACGACACACAGGTCATTCACAGCCCTCTGACTACTCTCACACCTTACTACCACCACTATGCTTACACCTTTGGCACGAAACTGCAGGCACACAGCCATGGCTGTCAGCTTCTATATATTAGCACATTGAGATTTGCACAGTTCTCTCCCACATCACAGGACTACAGTGCAGTCAGACAGGCTCCTGTGGCTCTGAACTCGGGCTAGAAAACTCATAACTCATAACTGAAGTCAGATTCCTGCAGCTCTCTGCTCTGTCACACCACTGCAGTCAAGTCAGACTCTTAGCTCTCAGTCTTAACCATGACAATCAAATTCCTGCAAGCCTCAGCTCTAACCCCCACCACCACCCACCCCACCCACCCACAGCAGTGTGCAGTCACACTCCAGCGACTGCCACGAGAGCCGCCACTGCTATGAGCTCTATCGCGCACAGACACACACACTTTCACACAGCCCTTGTTCTACTCTCAGCTCCGTCACACACCCGTCATCCTGTCACACTCTTCCGTCACTCCTCCACTTCAGTGCTCCAGGCCTCCTTGTGTCCTCCCTTCCTCCACCTCCTTCTCCTCCCTCTGTCTTTCTGGTTCTCTCTCTCCGTCTCTCTCTCTCTCTCACTCTTTCTCTCTCTCTCTCTCTCTGTCTCAGTGTGGTCATCTGTCCGTCTTGCTCCATAGGCAGCCCCAGGCCACGGGCTCACTGCCTGTCAAATGTAATCTACATGAGCCATCTGATAATGACACTGAGCCTCTGAATGATTTATGGGATCCATAGCAGGCCCGGTCGCACTCTTGAAAAGTGATAGGGAGACAAGGCTGCACGTTCAAAGTCGATAGATGGGATAAATAATAGATATGGGTGTTTGTGTCTGACCCTGATCAATGCCTGTCTGACAAAGGGGAGGCTGGGAATGGGAATGGGATTAAGCTGAAGTATTTAGTCACACAATATAAGAAGTGAGGCATTAAGAATGCGTGTTAGACATCCTTTTGTATTTGCTTTCCGTCTCCCTCTCTCTATGTGTGTGTGTGTGAAAAGGGCTGTTGTGAGTTGTTCATTACACAGAAAAACACAAGCGTATGTGTTGCCACTAAGTTCAATGAGACAGTCTGGTGTGCATCTCTTCACCTTGTGTCAAGATGCTGCCCTCTACTGGATTACACAACGCGCTACCAGTATTTCATGTAAAGAGATACCATCATAAAAACTTTTTTTTCCAGAATAACGGGATTGTAGAAAGACCCCCCACCTTCAAAACCTCAACTGTAAAAAACACTTTTCTTCACAGATGCTATCACAGCCACATCCTTAAACTGTCTGGCTTATTCATGAAAAGCTAGAACAAAAAAAGTAGATGTTTTACTTGATAACACTATAAAAGCCACCATTAGTTGTATTTACATGGCATGAAGGCATCCCATAAACACTACCCACAGGCATCTCGAACACAGGGCCTGACCTAAACGTGATTACTGATCAGTCACCGCATTCAGGCATCACGGAAATATAATTAGAATCGCCACAGAATAAATGCCACAATGTTGCCGTGACAACACAGCAGTGTGGTAGCTTTACATACATCCCCCATTGTGCAGACGGTATGCAGGCATGAATTCATCATGGCTGCCGAGCTGGGGAGATCAAACACCCACAGAGAGCCCATACCCCCCCACACTCACACGGCTGAGTAGTACAAACACGGAACAGGATGTACTCACTGTGTTGGCCAGCTCCTGGTAGTTCCCCCCGACGCGACTGCCACTGTTCGTCTGGGCCAAGAGCTTCTCCAGGGCCGGGTGCTGGTCCAGGACACTCCCTGGCTGTTCCAGAAGTTTCTGCAGGACGGCCGCCTGCTGCTGCAAGTGCTGGGACTGCGGCTGCGGCTGCTGCAAGTCCGGGCTTTGGAGATCCCGGGCCCCCGAGTCGTACTCCCAGCTTTCTCTGGCACCTGACAGAGCCCCTGATGGGGAAGATCCAGAAACAAACTGGTGACTACCTTGAGCCTGAGGCAATGACACTTGCAAGAGAACTCAGCAGTCGGTCACTGTTATTACAAAACCCTAGGCCTAGCCACTGGATGACAGTAGGATGGATGCAGCTAGACTTGCGCCAGATCAGTACTGGTTTTCCTCCAATGTCAGCTGCCACCTGATACCTCTGCATCATGACACTCAATTCTGCTAATTGTCTTCACCAAATTCTAGCCTTGATTCCAGACTTGTAGTCCATTGTGGATATGTATCATACCTAAATAGGTCATAAACATATTGCTCTATGGTAACACCAAATGTCCTCCTCTGATAAAAGTTTAGGAGCGTGTAGTAATCATGTATGTACAGTATAAGATTCCTGTTTTGAGGCCATACTGTACTTGACCGGATAAAACAGACATAACATTACAATTCCACCACCTGCTTCTTACACATTTCCTCTACGAAACTACTATAATGACCAACAGTTCCCTGTTTGCATTCCGTGGTTGAGTAACAGATTCTGACTACAGGCACAACATGTCTTCCACAAACCCTGCACATGCGTAGTGCCACAGATATTGCTAACATGACTTGACTACAAAAACAGCTTTCAGTTTTTCGGTTAACTTTCTGTTAAAGTGTTCACAAACATCAGAAACAAGAAAGAGGAAGTAGACAACTTTTCTGAAAAAGGAGCCATTTTTGGAACAAAGTCACTGAAACACAAAAGACCTCATCTATAAATGGGTTCAATCATGACTAATATAGTGTGTGTGAGAAAGAGAGATTCGGGGTGATGACATCTGTATGTGTATGTGTGTGTGTTTTGGTTACAGCAAGATATGTGGGTAAACACACTAACATTGGGTATGTTATTAATGGTAAAAGAGGCACTGCTCGTCATATAGAATAGAACAGAATAGAATAGAATAGAATAGAATAGGTCTTTATTGTCATTGTCACAGGTACAACGAAATCGAAAGTGCTTTCATTTCCTTTATGAAACTACTATAATTATCATTATAATGGCTACGCCCTTCTCTGGCCTACAACGCCCTGCTTACCTAAGCTGTTCTCGCTGCTGGTGGGCCAGGAGGTGATGTGCTCGTGGCCGAGCTTGCGGGTGCCCGAGTCTCCGGAGTGGATCGAGAGTTGGCCCTCCTCCTTGCGGATCTCGCTCAGCAGTTGCATGCGGCAGCGGGTGAAGTCCTCGAATGAGATCTTTCCCTGCTCATCCCCACCCAACTGGCACATGATCTCCGCCACCGAATCCTCCATGTTCAGCTGCCGGCACACCATCAGAAGATCGTTCCTTGGGAGAGAAGAGTGACACAGAGAGAGAGAGAGAGAGAGAGAGAGAGAGAGAGGAAGCCAAAGAAAGGGAGGAAAGAGGAGATGGGGCAGAAGTAGGAGGAGAGGGTCATAATAGACAGGAGATGAAGGAAGAAGATAGAGAGGATGGGGAGAGGAGAGAATGTTCAGAAAAGGAAGGGATAGAGAGAAGGATGGGGAGAGGAGAGAATGTTCAGAAAATGAAGGGATAGAGAGGGTGGTGAAGGAAGAAGGAAGAGGAAAGAAGATAACAAAGGAGGAACAGAGTTGTGAGAAAGAGATGAAAAGGTGATGAGTTGGGTCAACAAATTGTACCAAATCAGCCACTGCCCATATGCTATTAATATGTTATTAACAACAGAATAACACACGCTTTTGTTGATGGGGTCAGTTGGAGAAGAAATTATCTGTACCCCTTCTCTATCCAGAATGCTTGCAGTTGTGACTATTAGAAACCTCACCACTGACACTAAAAATAGCTTTAAGAAGGGTGTCATTTTCCTTGCCTAAAACAAGTATATTTCCAGAGAGAAGAGCACATTAAGCCTCATTGCAAGTTTATAAGTGTCATATAATTAAAGACCACAAAGGTTACTGAAGCGCCAGTATGCACTAAGGAAAACTTCATAACTGTCCTCACAGCAAAGCTCTACACTGAAGAGAAATATTGTGTGTATGGATGCTGAGATCCTTTTGGAGGCTGCGCACTCTCGCTATGCTAGGCCTTGCCACAAACACACCTTTGATGTTTCCCTGGCCCTAGCAACATCTCGAGACACTGACAGACAGATCAAAGGGCTACCTCTCTTTAGATCGCAATGAGAGTGAATGAAGACATCCGTAGGTAGGGGACTGGATCGCAGCCTCTGGCACTTTTGTGAAGACTTTCGTCAGCCGAATTTGTGTTTTAAATTACATTAACATTTAATATAGCGGAATAGCAGTCTCAAATACAGCAGAGAATATCGACTTCAATGTGTGTGTCAGAAAGTCTCATGGTGGCCGTGGCATATGTGCACTGGTTAGCTGTCTTAAAATAGCTCTACAAGCAATTACACTGCTAATGGATCACATCGGGACAAGGGTATGCATCAACTTCTTTGCGTGCCATGTTGCTTTTAGAAGGCTTCAGTGGAGGTTGCAGTTGCCTCAGTCTATTAGCCTACAATTCATGTATTGTCTACAAGGTGGGCTGAATTAACGTTAAGCTTTACCACATAACCCGAGCTGGGCTGAATGATTATAGACTGTGTACTTCAACACTTTCTAGTTTTAAATAATAATGATTCCCCCACTGTTCCGTTGAAATGTGTGGGCATCGCATCTGTTGCTTAACGCTCACTGAAGCGGCATGTAGTCAACCAGCATTTCGATTGTTGTTGGCTTTTAGTTATTTCTAACTTTAAATGACAAAAGCTTTAGGGAAAAAAGCAACGTTGACACAGCTGAGTGCATTTTCTCCGAGAAAACCACTAAATGAATCACAGCATTCCATGATTGGCTTTGTATCCACAGTTACATTGCTTCATTTTACCTGCTAATGTAGCCATCTCCGTCGCCGTCGCAAGTCTGGAACAACCGTTTAATCCGCTCTTCCTCACCGGTGCTAGATGTGTCACTGCTGCCGCTGCTTACACTCACCTCCACCGCAGCCGCCGCCATGATCTAACCCGAAAAAATGCTAACCCCTCTCTCTCGCTCAGCCTCTCTGAACTCCGCTTTTACGAAGTGAATATTCGACCAGTAAAAAAAACGAATCGCTCTAACATAGCAATACGGTCACTTAATAAACAGACGGCATATGTTTCACCATTTCGACGACAAAGTGCGATACAACTTCTGAAGTAAAGGAGAGTGAAGACGAGAACGGCGATACATAACTTTGAAAACTGTTGATGGAATGATGTCGAAGTGGGCTGGTCTCAAGGCTGCACAGCAGAAGACTGCGCGCGGTGGCGTACAGCGAGTTTCATTTGTTTGTTCTGAGGGACCGAGATTTTGGATTTTTCACACGTGTAGCCGTACTCCGAAAAGGGCAATGGCATATGCAAACATTTTCCTCGTCGAATCCAGTCTCAGTAAAGCCTGTTTGGATTAGAGATGTTCCGTCCTACAGTTAGGGCAGACATGTGAACGTTTTGCTCTGTAAAATATTGGTAGTTTGACTGTGACAGTTCATCTTGCTTTATCTTAAATCCACGCAAACTAGACCAATTAGGTGGCTATTACCATGGCATCCCATGGATGAAAGTGCTTAAGTTGGGGCAGCATCAGTGCAAACATGACAGCACACAATAGTCTCCAGAGGTCATAAGGTTATAACTGGACCTCCTCCTCACTATCATGTTAGTCATTCACTCAAATGGCAAGGTGGACACAGTGGAGGTGTGGACACAGTGGAGGTGTGAACACACCTGATTCTGCTGTAGTTCGTGCTCCAGGCTTATAATGAGCTCCCTTGAGGCATTGCATCATTTGCTCATACCACAGGGTAGCCTTGGTGATAAGCATTTGTCCAGGATAATCTCCAAAATGTAAAAATAAATTGCAATGCCTCTTGGCAATACATGTTATAATCCAATTCTGAAAATACATGAACAATATATTATGTTAGGATAATTGCATGGAAGGTCTACTTTTCAAAATAAGTTTCACCATGACACAAAATACTACTGTGACCTATATTTCAATTTAGATTAGGTAGTTTTAAAAAGCCACCTACCTAACTAATAATTCTGAGTGAATACCAACCTTCAGGAAATAATCCATATCTGATAAGCAGAATCTTATGGTAATATACTAACATATCTGTAGGCCAATTATTTGAATATTTCATCCCAAAATATGTACTTGTGCTGTATAATGACTGTATTGTATAATTTACTTACTGGCCTGTTGCCAATGTCTATTCCAAGTGTGTATTGAGAAATGCTTATTATAAGCATAACAATATTTAAATTAGCAAATTTCCAGCTTTACTAGTATCATGTTCAAATATCAAATAGATGCAACTTGCAATTCCTGGCTGTTGGAGGGCGCCAGAGTAACATTGTCAACAGTTAGGCCCAAGTTTTTTTAATAATCACATCCTATCCCCTTACCAGGGGCGCAGGAGGCACAGGGGACGTGGGGGATATGTCCCCCGCAGTGCTGAAGAGACAACCGCCGTCCCCCTCACTTTTGATAAGGAAAAAAAGCTTTATAGGTACGCTAAATAAATAATAATATTGTAGCGTCGGTGGATGTTCATGTCTAACGTTGAATGAGTGTCTCCCAGAATGCAGTGCGAGTGAATGCTAGAATGTGTAATGTCGGTTATAATAGTTGTAGTTACCTTTAGCATGTTGTGTATTTGTTAGCGTGTTAGTCTCTTTGGTTGTACCTCATGTGCTTATCCCCGTGTTGATGTGTGTGGTAAACCCTTATTGTGTGTTGCATGTGCAGCTGAGACTACCCCTGTGTTGCCCTGTCCTAGTTGTCTGATTGTGTCCAATAAATGGCCATCCTGGCCAAAGGTGACTCTTGTCTGAGGGTGAGATCGCTACAATATATAGGATTTGCGCTAACTATCCCCATTAACAGTATCACATCACTAACCACAGCCATCTACAGTACTGTAAGACGGCACAATCTCATATTCACTCTGTTGGATATCTGAAGCCAGTTTGTCTACTAACAATCATAAAATAATCCAGGCTACTTGCTTAGCATAAATCATTCATCATCATCTTTATTTGAGGCAGGCTGGTATTCGAGGCAGGCTTTTTTAAATATTTCTAACCTGCATTTAGACATGCGTTTTGTTTGGAGCGGCATACCGGTAGGCTATCAAAAGCATTTTCGGTTTGGTTTGGGATTTAATTTACTTTTGGAGTGTTTGATTATATTGCTAAATGTTGGGACTGATGGGCACTGAAATCTGGGAGATATTTGATGGTTCACTGTTAAGTTTCATGCAGTTGAGAAAAAGTGTCGGGATTTCCACTGCTGTTTATTACGAGACAAGGCAGCCCTTCATTAAATAGGGGTTGTGCTGTAATGGAAACCTTTTTGCGTAGCCAAGTAGCCTAAATTGAGTTGTTTAATTATGCATGATTTAGTATAAAATTCGTAGGCTGGAATGCCTTGAGTCGCAACAATTGTGTTTAAATGTAGGCTTCAGCCTCTTGCAATTAGCTCGAAAGGGACGGCAAGAGAATGAGCTTGAGAACGTGTGTTGGAGACCCATGGTAGAAAAACTATTACTGTAATCCAACCAACATAATACAATACAATACAACATATAATAAAATATTGAGAAGAGGTGTTATTTCATTGACTTAAATTGAAACAATGTCTTCTAGTGGACTGATGGCAATTGTTGGTAGCCTATGGTAGGCAATTGTTACCCCGTCTTGTATATGGGAACCTGCCTTTATTTGTCCTGCTATAAATAGAATCAATCCAGGGCATAATTTGAGGATTTATGGTAGCCTATAGTGCTCCACTCCTCCTGCTCAACATGACATATTGATAACAAACTCAACTAGACTACTTATCAACTCATTTTCACTAGCCTAACTATAAAATACTAGCCTAGAAATCTAGACGCACCCTAGCGGCAGCAAGGGCTAGTCTAGCAACTCTCTGTTGGCTTGTGAGCTCGAAAAATTAAACTTCTATCAGGCCAATCAAATCGTGTATAGAGTCGTTAGGCGGGCTTAACATATTGATGGCAGAGTTGCAACGGTTTGGCTTGAATTCCCCGCTGCTTGAAAACAAATAAGATAATGTTGCTGTTGGCGAACAGTGTGACACGAGTTAAGCTTTTATTAAGTTGGCAAAAGTTTGAACTAGCCAACTAGCTCCGCTGGTGGGAAACGCATGGGACTCATAGCGCTGTCCTATTGCGTGCAGAGAGAATTTGAAAGACAACCGATTATCCCGCCCCTCGGACTGAGCACTGCGAAGGGTGAGTGCCCAGACCCTACATTTTAATGTGGGTCTGGCTCGTCAGGCTAATAAAATACAAGGCTGAATAAGGTGAATAAACAAGCTGATAATTTAGCGGTGTCACCAAAGATTGTTAAGGCGGAGCAAGATACTTCGTCGTAGTTCATGTCTATGGGCGCGAAATGGGGATCGAATCCTGTCTGCATAAAGAGGCGTGTCGATGACGTATTGATGAGCGTACGTTGCAACCGGCCAACAGCAGCGGCATAAATAACCGGCACACACCTGATATAAAGTCGATTTTCTCCAGACTGGAATGCTCAAAAATGCTAAAAATGTACCTGAAATGTTCAGAAGGGTTTGAGGATCATGAAAACGTGCCCGAAATTCACATTCCTAACTCTATAGAACCAAGACCTTAACATATGTGGTAAAATTCTGAGCTATGCCCATAGACTTCAATGGAGCGGTCGCTGCCTTTGCTCTGCATAAAGGGGGATTATGACCCCCCCCCCCCCCCCCCCCCCGTGCGATCTGGGTTCCCGGAAGTGGCTCCTGATGAAATATCTTGCTCCGCCTTACAATACAGTTAGCCTACTACAGTAACAGTATTTTATTTTACTTCTTATGTATTTTTATTTTTTTATTTTATAAATGCTTTGTTTAAATGCTGTTGGAACAAATAGTTGATTATAAAGGCAACTTTCTGTTGCAATTTTCTGTGTGTTCTAGACTGGTAACTTGTTAAAGGTGCCATGTGTAAGAATTGAGGTAAAAATATCCAAAAAATGAGCTACGTGCATCAAAAGAATGAGAAGAAATAAGGGCGATGGTGTCATTGAAAAAATGACAAGGTATAGTGCTGCAGAGATATCAACCTGAATTAGCATGCTGAATTACTAGCCACAGCCCGACAGGTGTCATAATACCAGTTTCGGCCATGGGAGGCGGTATGCGGGCAACATAACTGCCAGCCAAACTGCAATACACGTGTGTTGGTTGTTACTCTAGGGTAGACCAACACACTTTCTGGAGGTATACTGCCCCATCTTTTATGAAATGTGGAATATTGATTTTTTGGCGGACATTACACATGGCACCTTTAAGCCAACACTTGTTAAGTTCTAACGTTGCATAAATATTAACTGCAAACACACAGTGAAGAGTTAATTTGGTTTATACCAGACAATTTTAAGTAGGCCTAACTAGGCTATTTGATCATGTAGTCTATGTTTGAATCATCGGCATGATGATTCATTCATGTCTTCATAAAATATCAACATATCATGTTGCTTTTTTCTACCATTGGGCCAAGTAGTGACCAGTATTCTACCATTGGCCCAAAAAATAAATAAATAAAAGTAGAATTGCACATAGCAAGAAGCTGCTTTGAGGGCAGATCTGGCGTTGTGCTCATCTCACAGTTTTCACCATTTTTATCAAAAAAATATTTTGAAAACAATCAATGGTATTATCTTAATATTCTGGCAAGTTTAAAATATGATGGTCGAAAGTGGGCCAGAGGTGGCGATCCGATATCTGGAAATCTGATCCCACTATGGGTTTGTGTTCACAATTTGGTCCCCCTCACTTAATATCTGCGCCCATGCCCCTGCCCCTTACAATACGCAGACAGACTTCTCTACTTAAAATATTATGTCCAGCTAAATCTTCAGTAGCTATGTTTTCCCAAATAAATTACATGATTTAATATTTTCTGCTGAAATGTTGCATACCAGTGCCATTCACGTGAGAACACTCAGCCGATTAAATATTCCTTCCCCTGTAGGGTGGTATAATCAATAATATGGAATAATATCACTGTGGTGTAAGTACAGTAAAGATCAGGGTGTTGCCAAATAATCTAACTGTCAGCAAAAACCCTCTTTGTCAGCTCCAACTGCTTTAGGGTAGAGTAGGGTTCTCTTCTTTAACCCCCCCCCCCCCCCCTTTTTTTTTTAAAAAATCGGAAAACTGTAGGTGTGTCTCAAAAACCAAGTCACTGACATGAAAAGTAGACTACAGTTTTTCTCAGTGGCTTTGGTGCTTTTCTCACATCACTATTAACATTTGCACAGCAGCAGTGCATTTCTGAAAACAATTAGTGCAAACTGCAAAACCTGGATAACCTGCAAAAGCATGTCACTTGCTCAAAATGGATAGTCCATTCCTCAAAAGCAAGTCTTCATGTAAATGAAACTGTTAGTTAGTTCAACAATTTTATTATTCCATGACTCAACCAATGAAATGAAGACTATTAGTTTCATTGGGAATGACTATTCAGCATCCATAAGTATATTTTGACTGACATGACATAAGCAAATGATAATGTTTTAAAAAAGCAGAGAATTGTACGAAAGCAACTGATACATGTCCAAAAGCATTTGCAATTTGTTCAGAGGAAGGAGAAATTGCTACTATGATGTGCAAAAATGACTGAATGTTGTGGAGGTTGAACTATTAGTTCTAATTTTCATTCTGATCTGAGAAAAGCACCAAAGTGACTGAGAAAAACTGTAAACTGCCCTTCAACAAAGGACAATACAAGTCTGCATCATTGCTATAAGGAGAGAGAGGGATCTGTCAGTTTTGCAGTTAAATGTGTTCCCAATTTAATTCATGAAGCCATTTTAATAATCTCTTGTAAATAAAGTACCTGCATTACTTTCTGCCATTCTAGGATGATAGATAGATAGATAGATACTTTATTGATCCCCAGGGGAAATTCAAGCAAGATGTGATGGGAAGATAGTAAAGAGCTGTCCCATATTGGAGCAGCTTAAAGATACCCGACACCAAGCCAACAGGACATCAGCAGCAGCTCAAACCCATATCTAACCCACCCATTACATAGAGGCAAGGCCTTGGGCTGGTACTACACTATAGACCTATGGCTACTCAATGTAATGAAAATATAATGTAATTAAAGACCTTGAGGTCCAGAAGTTCACACATTGGTAAAATCATTCCTTTAGATGGCTTTTTCCACTATAATCAACTGCATGTGCACGGTCAGCTTGTTTGGTCAATTACGTTTTCTGTACAATGTCTGCATTGTACAGTGAAATGTGATCAATATATACAGACAGTAAATATATCAGTTGTTTATGTTATTGTACCATCTTTGACATAGTGTATGTAGCTTCTGATTCCAGTCTTCAATGGACAAGTTTTCTAAACAGAACTCCTTCTGTATTAAAGGTGAAATATCTACTTTCCGAGATGGACAATATTATGTTTATCTGTAGCTGAACAGTTGATTAATGTTTTGTCAGCGAATTGTTACCATACTTGTTTATGCCAAATTAATAAATGTAAATGTTATACTAATGAACTATAATGCACAAATTGAGCTAGTTACACCAAAACTAAACCACTAAGGTGTACAGTGGCTATTTCTTCACATACAATTTTTGCCACATAATTAACTCAGTTGTGTGTGAAATTAGAGTTAAACAGCTTTAATGGTGGCTATTTCTGGAAAGAGACGGTTGCGTACAGTGAGGTATATACAGCTTAAAGTGCTTGGAAAGAAGTTCAGTTGTAGGTGACCTCTGAAACATCCAGCGATCTAAATCAAATTTCACACATGTGAGTGGACTATAACTGGTGGTAGAAGGCATGTGAAGGATATCATTCAGTCCTCCTTGTTCTTTGATGGTTTTCTAGAAAACCCTGCTGCCTGGATACACCAAACAAGATGTTCACACAGGTGTGTATAAAAAATGATGTGTATTTCATGTCTGTAGCATTTCATTGTTTGAAACCAAAACACTTACAAAGTTGATGACTTTCTATACAAAAGATTATACTCAATAAAAATATTAAGCAAAAAAAGATGACGACATGTCCCATATTGTGCCCCAAGTCCTGTTACAGTTCAACTGGATGAAAACCATGCGCTTATTTGATAGTCTTGCTAATATTAGTGTAGCCAGCTCCAACGCAGGTCATTAACACCTTCTCCCCTCCTTTACTTTCTTCCTCATCTGGACTCTTGGTTTCAATTTTGAACATGATCTGGAAGAAATCTCTGACGTGCCTCAGGAACTCTATCCTGTGAGGGGGAGATGGAGACAGAGAGGGAGAGGGAGAGAAGACAATAGGTATATTACCAAAGACTAATGAAAAACATGTTGAGACCTGTCGTCTGCACCTGGAAAAACAACAGTAACATTCAACAGATGTATACATCAAATGCTTTTTATTAGGTAGAGACGAGTCAGTGGGATATACTGCTTTACTGGTCATACAAATATTTTATTTGTATTAAATATAATTCCTATTAACAAATCATATTTTGACTTATGTTTTGAGTAATTTCAAAGTACCCATTAATTGCAATAGGCAATTAATGGATACTTTAATTTGCATTCTGTGGTGTCTGACTACAAATTTCAGCAGGGCATGATGTTTCTTTTTACCTGCAAGAACACAAAGAATTCAGGGGAAAAAAAACAATTCATGAAAACACCAAAACTACCCTTCCAGGAGTTATTGAATGGAACACTTTGGAATGGAATGATTCACAGGCCACTGCCAATACAAAAACATTGCCTCAGACAGGGGGTTGAGCAGCTTCATGTGAATGAGTACATGGCAAACAGCCACTCTGATGGAATCCTAATACGGGGAAAGACAGCGTACCTTTGGCTTTGGGCTGCCCACTGACGTAAGGACTGACCCGCATCGAGCCAAAACCTGGGACACACTGTGCCCAAGAGTAACCTTAGCCTCACAACCACAGGTCACGCTGAGCAGGCATTGTTGACACACAACCATGCATGTCAACAAATCGTCAGCATCCAAATACACTGAAAAACATTGATGGTAACCATGGTAATGGGCTGTTGCCAAGGATCAATGTGTGAGGTTTCCCAGGAAGATGGAACCAGGTAATGTTTCCCAGGAGAGATGGAACAGTATTGCGATGGCACTGCCAATCTTCAGTTATCATAGTACTGTACTTGGCAGGAACACAGCACCGGTACCATGATAACTGAAAATGGACAGTTCACAGTCCTAGGTGGCTGTTCTTACAGAGAACATCATAACACACAATCAACATCAATGTGTTTCCCATAACTCATCTTTGTAAAGGAAGAAACATTTTAAACAATACTTTAGGGTTGTTTTATTAAAAGGCAGTCTGTAGATCATTTACTTCTTAAGAGAATTATACTGAGGTATCTTTGCCTGCAACTATACTTTAATCAACCACAATACACAGGTGCTTCTGTCATAGTCTATTCCCATACTGTACCCAAGAATCTAAAACTTAATTTCTCAAACTCTCTCACTACTCATCCTTGCTGAGTAATTACATTTTCTTCACCTCTATGGATTAATTCAAACTACAAACCCACCCAAACTGTCCAAGTTTGACCCAGGAACTGTGGATCACAGGTCAGACGCGAATGTTAGATTTTTCTTTGCCATGTAAGGGCCTGTTTACCAGCGCAGCCCTGCATTTCCTCTGTGATGAGGGACCTTTGGATGTTGAATGGGCACTGAGGGGGGGAGGTGGGGACTCACGTGTAAGGGGAGAGGGGGCCCAGAAGTATTTTGGACACGTCCTGCTGGCCCAGAGTCATGTAGAGGAGCGCCAGGCTCTGATTGTTCGAATCCACGCAGCCACCCTGGAAATCACACATGAAGAAAGAAAAATTGTTAAAACGAGACAGACAGAAAAACACTAAGAGAGTGGAAAAAAACTTGCACGACATGCTACCGTAGTCTTGAATCCACCAAACACCCAACAGTGCGCTTTTGCACACAAATGTATTTAGAAGGGGGAAAAAAACTTTTTCTGATATTAATGGAAATCCCATGGAAAGTATATGAAAAACCAATGACTTTAGCTACCTCAACTGCTACTACTGCTTATCTAGCATGAATGAGGGCCAGCACTAAGCATGTTCTGTATCTTATCAGGACAGAGTCAAAGGGTCATATCCTCATTGTGGTCATTCAAGAAAACACGACAGCTTAAGACCAGATAGAACAAAACCACTTTTTCATGTCCATTTCAAATTACTTACAGAGAAGACCAAAAGCGTTCCTTTTAAAGCGTTTCCAATTAAATAATGAGAATGCACTTTCCCCCCAATATGCCATTTCAGTATCTTGTGGAATGGCAAAAAATCTCACCCAAATTGCACGTCTGTTCTGGTGGCATGTTGTCCAATGGTGCCACTCTAAAGGGTAGTCTAGATAGGAGCCCGTCCATGTGACCCCATCTCTGGCTAGGGCTGACAGCTGGCCATCCATGAATATGATTCAATCATGTAATTACGTAATCATATCAAAGAACTGAAGATGCTTTCTTTACCCAATCGTCCAGCTATCATCTGATGGGATCTCTAACTAACTCTTAACTACGGACAGAGTGATCGTATCCAGGTTATGCGTTTTGACATACTTATGACAACATTTGATATTTAGTTAAACAACTTAACAAAAGGCTTAACTCTGACAACGGAACATCTCGCTATCCCAACAAAGTCAGCTTGCAAAGAAGCAATGCAAATGTAGCACAACTGAATTCAACTAAAAAAGTCAAACTGGTCAGAACACTTCAGATCGAATGTTTTAGGTATTACATTCTTGTGAGATTCGTTTCCAAGCAAAGTCGCAGCATTCAGCTCTCTAGGCCGGTGAATCATAAACTCCAGTACTTACCAGCTCGTCTGGCCCCTCTCCTCTGAAGTACCTGTGTGCTTCAACACATGCACCAGTCTCTCAACCCCCCATTAAAAGAACTAGAGATAACACACAGGTGTACTTCTCAACTGTCACAGCAAACATCGCCAAAAGTCCCCAAAATCCACAGCTCGAGGGGCCGTAACATGAGTAGCCCCCGTCAGCACTTGCATTTCAGCTGCCTTCTCTGTGGTTATATAAGCCTAACATTGGATCCTGTGACTCTGCATTTACTCTTCTGAGTGACGTCTGTAATGGAGGAGGGTGAAGAAGGTGAGTCGATGAGGGGGGGTAGAAGGAAAAAAAAAAAAGGTTTCACGTGAGACTCATCATATCTTGGCATCTCGCGGTGTCACTGATATGGTGAAATTCAATTAACCGGCTCACATTGAAAGCCATTGTGGCGCTCGCACAAGTCCTCGCCTCACGACGCAGCCATGGGATCGTGAAATTAGTTCAACAGAAAATCAAGGCAATTAAGCCGAACAGCGACGAGCTGTATCGAGCTGCCATCAAAGTTTAAGCCGAGTTAAGGTGCAATGAACCACTAGTCTTCCGTAATGGCACGTCATCTGTCCAAGTTACCACAGAAGTACAGTCAAAATCTTCATGAAATTATGCAAATTCACACCACAGAGTTTCCTCATAAATCAAAAAGTTATATAGGTTATCATCTCTCAGGAAAAACAAATAATAACATAACCCTCATAACCATGGCACAAGAGAGACGGCGATTAGGTTACCATCCCCCATATTAGGACAAATACTGCATACACAGACCAATATGGCACCTGAGGATACTGGCTGACAGAATGCAGGAAGATCAAAACAAGACTCTTTCAAGACTGACGCAACCTCAATTACTTCAGAGGCATGCTGAAACTATACCTTAACAAGTAAAATAAGACAATTTCACACAGAGTTGAACACAAATGCATGCAATTAAGCTATGCTGTTTAGTTTAGTCATCCTTGTCTTGTATGTCACGCTAACTGGGATATAAATATTCGTTTTGAGCACAACTTACATCTGCTCCAGCTGGTTATCCCACCACCTCTCCCCAATCTGTGTTCAGAAGCTCCTGTTTACTACACATCCTGACCAAAAGTAGGCCTACTTATTAACCAGTGAACAAACACACATAAGCGTGCCACACACACACACACACACTCATAACGGGCACAGGCTTGTCCCATCTGGTGTCCTCTTCAAACATTAACTTTTCTCCCAAAAGCACTCTTCAACCCACCCCCCCACCCCCAGCCTGCCCCCCCCCCCCCCCCTGCCCTCAGCCTGCTCCTCTCTAGCCAATGAGGTGAGCCCTTATGCCGAGAGTCCAGGCTGCGCTGCTCCACAATATTGTGCATTCAGAGAGGAATCATCAGATTCTCCTGACTAACACGACTCACATGCTCCTGACAGACATGGCTGACCAAAACAATCAGTAGCATAGCCTCACGTAAGAGAAGTTCACAAACAGAGAAGAGGAGCTCATAAACAGTTTCACAGGCAGTACACATCTATATTTATAGTTTTTGTGTTTGTTGTTCTGTTAGTGTACAAATGCGACATTTACTGTGAAAAAAATATTGCTAAACTTGTGTTTAGTGTGAATACATTAGATTACTTAAAGCCTATTAAAAGCTCTGTGTCAGCAAACAATGGAAGCAGTTAATCACAGAATTGCTGAGTGTTATGCTCCTTACTTAACACATACAGACACACACCAACACTGTCGCTCTGTCCCTCGGTCACACATCCATCCACACACAAACACACCCACCCACCCACCCACCTACCTACAGACACACACACACCTACCTACCTACCCACCGACCAACACAGACAGATATACAGACACACACACACACACACACACACACACACAGACACACACCACAATTTAAGTCATGAGTGCTTCTCAGCCCACTGTGCTTACAAAACATGTTTACTTGTCCACTGCTTGGGATAGTGATCCAGAGCTGACAAATAGACCAAAAAAAATAAATAAAAAAAATACTCATGCCCATAATATTTCCCAGCTGGCTTTATGTGTGACATGTATACAGAAACCTCAAAGTGCTTGACCTCTTGCCAGGGTCGTCAGTCGGCCCATCGACACAGTCCGAGTCTCACAGGGCAGTGACTCAATCACAGCAGGCAATAGTGCTGGCCCTGTTTGCGCACATTCCCCACCTAACGACGGGTACAGGACTCAACACACAATCCATCTGTTTGTCTGCCTGCCTGCCAATCTCTCCGTCTGTCTTTCTCCCTGTCTGTCTGCCTGCCCGTCTGCTTGCCCGTCTGCCTGTGTCTGTCTGTCTGCCTGTGTCTGTCTGTCTGCCTGTGTCTGTCTGTCTGCCTGTGTCTGTCTGTCTGCCTGTGTCTGTCTGTCTGCCTGTGTCTGTCTGTCTGCCTGTGTCTGTCTGTCTGCCTGTCTGCCTGCCTGCCTGCCTGCCTGCCTGCCTGTCTCGCCCTTTTTACGCTTATTTTTGGAACATGACACCATACACAGGAATGAACTTCATGAACAACTTCGCTATACTACTTGGCATCAGTGCTTATGTGATAGCCTAGATGCAAATGCTACTGAGACGGAGTACACTTTGGGAGTTTGTTAAGTTTGGCGACCTACTGAAAGATAAAGTCTTGCGCGTCTCTTTATGACACTTTGTGAGCAAAATTCTCCCAAGTTCAAATGAAACATGGTAATTGGAGTGCACACATCTGTTGAGTGGGATCCTGGGAGGCCTTATGCAAATCAGCAGGATCATGCAAATAGCACCGTCTGCTACTTGCTGAGGATGCAAAAGAATCCACTGCGCTACGCAAAAAAAATAGTCAAGACTAATTAAAACATCAGCCAAGGTACCTCACAGCTTCTAACATCTCACCTGTTATGCACACGGCCATTTAATCCTGGCCCTCAACAGTACAGTCAAATGGCTGTTTCTGCAGAACCTGTTAACTTCTGTTTAAGACATATTACATCTCAATGATAATACTTTCTGATTATACAATCTGCTCTTGTGAATCTGCTCGTGAATCTAAATGTTACCTGTTTTGCTTAGGTCTCCCCTGAATGTATTGTGCATATTGATTTATGGCTCATTATATAGCATTAACTCCATGACACCTACGTACCAGAGCCGTATAAAGGTACCTTTATTCGGCTCTGCTACGTACCATATGGTTCACTGGCATCAATTAGGCTGTGTTTTATGCACAGAACAGCATATGAACTCAATGCAAAGTTTATTTGCTCAATCTATTATAATCTACTACTACTACTTCCCTATCTAGCATTAACCAGACAAGACAGGACCAATGCACAGGTAATCACTGTCTAGAAAAGATGACCTTCTTGATATGAGACATGAAGCCATGCCCTCTAGAATACCCACTCGATAGACTTCCTCCAGGAGCAGCTTGGCACACGCCTTCCCCAGGTCCTCGGGCAGCATGGGCTCTTGACCTTGCGGCGGAGACACCATCTCTGCCGCCAGAAAGGTCCCATTCAGAGTCTCAGCAACCACAGTAAGTCCAAAGCCTGGAGATCTGAGGCACAAGTCAGACACAGGAACACAGACCCGTGAAGTGAATACAAGGGGTTGGAATATTTGTGACAGATTTTGATATTTTTTTTTTTAAAGAATTTTATTAATAATGACTTTTAGTGTGTTTAGCAACCCAAAAATAAATAAATACTAAAATAGTTGTCTATAAGTACAGTACATGATCAATTTGACATTTGAAAATCAAAGTTCTGTCTGTGTTTTCTGAATCTGACTCCCCCTGCTGGTTAGAGCTATGAAAGACATCAAGGTAATCAAGGTGTGAAGGGACGTACTTTCCCGAGTTAGCCCCTTTCATATGGTCTGTGTAAATGTAAATATCTGGAATAAACTTGTTCAAGATGCTTCTTGCAGAGTCCACAATCCTGTTGGCCATCTGTGGAGAGACTCTGACAGAGTATCTGTGAGGCGTTTGAGTCAAGGGGCAGACAGTAGTGGGAGAGTAGTGGAAGAGAGTAGTGGGAGAAACTTCTCAAATGGAATTCAACACAGCTAAACTCCATAATAATATTAATAATAATCGTTATTTGTATAGCACCTTTCATACACAGAATGCAGCTCAAAGTGCTTTACATTTGGAACATAATAATAAAGAAGAGTCAGTCATTATCAGTCATTCATCTTCGTTGCTGTGGCTGTTTATGATCCAATCAGTATTACAAATCTATGCTCTTGTCAGCTGGACCTAAGGAGAAGGGGCACTGTACGGAATTCACTTCGCTGAGGGGAACACACAGCCTGGCACCGTACACACACAATGTTGCCTGCTAGTTCATTTTAGATGCAAGATTTTGTCAAATAGTTGTTGGCTAAGATCAAGCCACTTCGAAAGGATACGCTGTTCCCCGAATTCTCTTAATCTTGCCTGGGTCAGATAACTGAACGGGTCGAATGGTGCGCTTGACCGGACAGGTAAAAAGAACCTCTCCACCACCACCTGGGGCCATACCCCTCTTAGTCACCTAAACATAAACAATAATAGAAACACAGCGTAAGACAAAATTAGCAAACAAATGTCAAATCAAATGGTCAATACATAAACTTCTAAATTTACAACACAAGCCAGTGCTGTAATTACAGAAAAAAGCTAGTCTGGTTACTCAATTTCAATTCATCATTACAATGTAAGCACAAAGAAATGGACTAAACTCAAATTAATTTTAAAACTACACTGTTACCTTTATTTCCAGACCCTCTCCATCAATCCCAAACTTCTTCATAAGTGGAACAGAAGTTAATTTGAGGAGATCAACCTAAAGGCATAGAGGGTAGAATATTTTACACGTGATTTACATAAACCATACCAGGCACATAACATTTTGAATGGCACTCAAACATAACTCTACAAGTGCTTTCAAATATGGCATGATGTCAAGAGAGTGACAGGAGAGTTTTACACCCATTTACGAGGCTCAATGTATCTCCACAAATAATTCAGTGGAAATGCATGGATTCCAGTTGCTGCTACTGGAAGAAACTGGAATCCATGCATTTCCACTGAATTATTTTTGGAATCTGATCCCTTATCATACCTGTTCATTCTTACTCATTGCTCGACTTATCGTGACTAAATTCAAGATGGCTGCAAACGTTAAACTTCGTGAAGATACTGTCTGTATAAATCGTCTTGTAAGTAAACTACCAGTGCTTTTTCAAAGTTCTCAATGTCTCGTTTTAAATGTCAGGGCCCTAGGAAGTCTACCAATGAAGTGTGGAGATACATTGAGCCTCGTAAATGGGTGTAAAACAGTGATTTATTTGCATGGCTAGCCCGATGCCGAAGCACCACTACTGAAAAAGTTGTTGGTAGCATCGGCTAACTAGCGCCAGATTTTGGAGTGCAGGGGACAAGTCGAGATGGGCTATGAGACATACGTTCACACTCGGTATCATGTTTCAATACACTTTAGGTCAATATCACACCGGAATTCTCCTTTAAGATTAACTGTGTTACACATCAACACGAATGCGTTTGTGATTCTGTCAGGAATGAACATTTGACTTCACACATTCAAAGATGTTTTAAAGAAAGCTTGTTTGTTAGGCCGCTTTAAAACTCTCTTAACCCAAGTCAGCCTGGATATCAATTTGCCATAGTCACATTAGGCTACCACAACCATATAAGTCCACATAACCAGGTAGGTCTTACATCAATCCTTCTGGCTACTATTACCCAAACTGACACACTGCTCTCTTTTAGCCTAGAGAGAGAAACTCACAGATGGGTCTTTCTGGTCATTGGTGACCCCCTTCAGCACAGCCCGGAGTGAGTTTTTCATGAAGGGGGCGAGCATGATCAGTGGTTCCAGGTAGTACCCCACTGACCGCTGTGTGTTGCACTCGTGCTCCACTGAGCCTCCATACAGCAGACCAGGCTGATAGAACAGGACAGTACCTGCAGAGAGGAGGACACCAAAGATAAGAGTATAATATCACTGGTACACAAGAAGTATTTTCTAGAGTTAGTGATGAAAAAAAAGGTGAAAGATGAAATGAAAAGGTAGGCAACACAAATAAAGCTAAATATATACATGAACGCAAGAAAACGTCCAGACAGACAAAAGGACAACTAGGTAAATATTGTTTACGATGGATAACGCAGGGAATCATCAATCCAATCAATCCAAATGAGCGCATGATCCAAACCAAAGGAAGCAGAGCAAACGTTGCAAAGACCAGAAAGGTGGTTGTATAGGGTTGAGTTAATTTACCAAATAGCGTTTCATGTTGATTAGTAGTGAAAGGAAGGCAGGATAGCCAACGCATTTCAGGACAAAACTTACCTGTTTGGTTTATTTCGATTCGGGAGCCATTGGTTATCTTGTCCAAAAGTCTTATGAAACTCGCTTCAAAATCTGTAAGGTAAATATTATTCATCACTTAGATTATATGCACTAACAATAACCAGTGGGTTTTTACTTGTCGATCAACGCTACTAGGAAAACTACCAAGACCTCTGCGAAGTCTTCCAGATCATTATGCGGTAGCGACATCAATGCTGCAGTTAAGTTGTGGCGCATTAAACTTTTAGAGATGCCCATCGTAAACAGTTAAAACAATACATGAATACGGCATTCACGTCACGATCAGTGTTATCCCCGCAAGCGCCAGCTTTACATGTAAGTTTACAGTATCCAGCACTACACTGGTCAGATAACGTGAACGTGTAACGTTAACATGCTTGATCAACAGATAGCTTCCCCGCGAACAGAACATTGCACCTGTTTGCAAAAGCAACTACAACGAATACTTCTACCTACGTGCTACATTTAACCAGTGAGGAACTACTCGAACAATATGATAGCTTCGGGTTTGAGAAGTCCAGGTAACATCTGGAAGTGTGCTGTCTTGCCTCTGATATTACAGCGACGTCACATACTTCTAGCACTGTGCTAACGAGCTAGCTGTGTTTCTTTTCACTTACCGCGCAACCCTGGATTGTCATCTTTGGATCTTATATTTCGTATTTTCACCCGCTTCCCACTTAGAGTTGATAAAACCAATCTTTGTCTAAAAAAATTACAGCCCTCGTAAGTTAGCCCCTGGCTTGCCATGTTGTTGTTTCTGCGTGAACATCCACGTGTTTCACGAAAGCTCTGTGGCTGAGGGTGAAGGGTTAAAGACTACGGCTACCCGCGAGGCTCAAAACACGCCGACGGAATATTGCAAAAACACAAAGCAATACCAGTAGACGGGCTCTGGCAATACTAATAGTAACCACATCGTGGCACCAAAAACTCGTTATTCAAATTCCATCAGGAAAAAACTAATTATGCAAAATAAAAGGGCAAGCATTGCCGTAAAACAATGTCTCAGATGTAAGAGGTGGTAGATTCAGTTTGTTTGACGTTTACACTTGTACGTGTACAAATCTATTTTATAATACTTAGCTTATAGCTCAACATATGAACAAATGTTACTATGTTAAATACAAAATCTGATTAAGAAGAAAACACATAGTAATCACCACTTAACTTATCATTAACTATCACCACTTAACTTATTAACAAAATAGGGTTCTAACGGGGTAATTCTCTCCATGGAGTAAATGGTAGCCTATATGCTAAAACTGAGCAGGTTGGTCAGGTTCATCCAATCAAGACATAAGTATAAGTATATATACTCTGTTGATCCCGTGAGGGAAATTTGGTCTCTGCATTTATCCCAATCCGTGAATTGGTGATACACACTCAGCACACACTAATCCCGGCACAGTGAGCTGCCTGCAACAACAGCGGCGCTCGGGGAGCAGTGAGGGGTTAGGTGCCTTGCTCAAGGGCACTTCAGTCGTGCCTACTGGTCGGGGTTCGAACCGGCAACCCTCCGGTTCCAAGTCCGTACACTCTCAAAAAGGATGTGTTGGAAACAACACATTTTTAACACATCAATGTGTTTAGGTAAGGACAACACATTTTGTGTTATTTTTTGTGTTAAACCCATGTAACACAGTTACTGTGTTGATATTTTAACACACCTGTGTGTTACAGTTGACACAATTTGGTTATGGTTAACACAGTTACTGTGTTTATATTTTAACACACCTGTGTGTTATAGTTGACACAATTTGTGTCAATTTGGTTATTGTTACTTTCATTTGGTTATGGTTATGCTTTTGTCCAAAGCCACATACAAATACAAGACAATATAATACTTAAATTTAACAGGGAACAAATTAAGATGTTGGTCAGACTATTAGAAGGATAATAGCAATAATAAACAACAATGTCAATTCAATCACAGCATAATGAAGTGCATGTTGTCGTTTTATTTATATTTTTAGTATATTTATGGATCTTAGCAGATAAGACAATTATGATTTTTTTTTTTATAAATAAAACAATAATGAAATATTTAAACCAAATAGTGTGTGCAATAAAGATGAATTCCTGACAGCCTAATGTGAAATTATGCATTATTTATTACAAATATTGTACACATAAACATTACACAAGTTCATAGCGAGGGTTTACAAAAATATCATTGTTAAAAAATATCAAATGTATTGGTCTAAAATCAATTAAATCTCTTAAACTAATTAGTTTAAAGTCCTCTGTTCTCTGGACAGCAATTGCATGGAAATGGTTATGGAAAAACTTTGTAACAAGTATCCTTAAGAAAAACATTTTGATTTTCACTTTCTGGTAAAATGTGCATAACTTCTCAAACCGTTTTCCTTAAGAGAAATGGCAAGTCGTGTTCTGGAACAATGATGTATTGGGCGGAGGCGGAGGGATCTCCAATGCACACCAAGTGGGGCTGCCGATGTTCTACTGATCTATCAGGATGATTGTTCAGCACACTGGAAATGCTGGTTCCAGTCTGTTATTTTAAAGAAAGAACATAAACAAGTCATTAGACATATGCATGGTTTCAAGCAATTTACAAATTGACAATACTCATTTTACATTATACCAGATATAACATTGCACCATAAAACATACAATATAGGCGTTCCGTACTGTAAGCACACAAAAGAAACATTTACTATAGGAGGGGCCTACCGGTTTTATATCCAAAAGGTAGCCCAAAGCTGACTTCACACTGCATTTGGTGTTCCCTTTGCCCCTGCCTGATGCAGTGGGGGGCAGCAGATGGACAAGCTTATGAAGAGCTCTGTAACATGAAACTATAAAAACAAACAAATTTAGTAAACTCTTACTTTCTTGTTAAAATCAATTGCATTCATTCACTGTAGCACAAAAGCTTAATAGAGATAATTCCTCCTACCATCATCCTCAGGAACTGGTGGCAAGGCAGCTGCAGGTTCACTTGTGGACATTCCCTCCCATTTTCGGATGAACAACAGCTTTTCCAGGAAACATCTTTCCAAATTCTGTATCAAAGTACATAAATGGACAAAATACAGTCATTTGAATAATTAGAATGATATCAGAGGGATTAAAGACAGTTCATCCAACTTTCATTATTTTCATCTTTATTTTACTATTTTTATTACAAATAGGTCATTTGAATAATTAGAATGATATCAGAGGGATTAAAGACAATTCATCCAACTTTCATTATTTTCATTGTCCCAAAACAATATGCACTCACCATATATGGCATGTCCACAAAGCATGGAAACTCTGCAAAAACCTCCAACGTTGGATGTCTAGCAGCAATCCACAACCTTGTAGCTGCAACAAAATATATTATTATAAATTTGATTTCACACCATATTGTGAACACATAACTTATTTCAACTTCCATACTGTTTCATTTTTAAATCATTCAGCATTTCCAAAATAAGAACACACAATCTGGGTGACTAACGTTAGTGAACTGGTCAGAAACGAATTGTTACTTTAGGTTATCAAAATGCCAGCATTGATTACCGTTTCATTAATGCGTCACATTATTGCTTAACCTGCACCACAAAGCAAACTACACACTTCATAAACTTTAAAAGATAATCATAACGTTGTGCATAGACGTAGAAGCTAGTTCAACACTGGGTCTAACTGCAATATCGTTTAATCAAACCGTGTTCACGTTAACGTTAGTGTCGCGTTCGGAATGCAAATGTGTTTTCCCTTGGCAGCGTTGTAGCTTCTAAATGCATTAAGTTCATTCATCATCGTTAACTTGCTAGACTAATCGTGAACATGTTCTAATGTTATGTCGTGGAGCAGAAGAGATATAACTGCATAGGCCAAAAACGACTACACTCACGTTACCTGACCTTGTGTCTTGATGTCTATTATGGCTTGTAAAGTTAACGTTAACCACCGATTGTTCAGAATAAAATGGTCACCGTTATCTATGCAAGTAAAAGTGAATTAAATCCATAACGGTGGTTATCATGATTTATAGTAGTTATAGTAAGTTAGATAGTGTTGTAACTTATCGTAATGTGTAACGTAGATAGAAGTTTGTAGTTTTGTCATCCTGAGCCCTAACGCTAGCATTTCATAGCAGCTACCTTGTTAGCATTACAAGGTCATACCAGTTCCCACAAACCTTGCTAACGTTAGCTGTCCAAAGCTAAAACTTTAGCAGCTACCCAAAATGCGGATTTACCCACATAGTAATACGAGATGACGTAACGTTAGAATATTTTAGTTTCTACATGTATGCCAGTGTTTTTCAGAGTGTGTTAATGTAAGGTCAGGATTGACTTAACATGGACTAGCATAACGATTGCTAATCAATAACCTAGCTGCTAGAGCTACTTGGCTAAAAATAGATGCTGGACTTTATTATCATTTAACCTTTACAATATTGCAAGTTGCAACCGTCTTTAAAATAAACATAACAAATACGTCTAAGACATGGGTCTACCTTACCTTTTATTCAGACATTTACATCCACTCTGTGTGCCACTTGCACCTTCTTCCAGTGCGCCAAGATAAATTGAAGTGCTGAGAAAAGAACCTCTCAGGGTAACGGCTCATCCAGGACACCAGGGATTGGCCAATAATTTAACACATTTTGTGTTGGGCAGTATATTCCAGTAATATAACACAGTAACAACACAAAATAACACAAATTGTGTTAAAATTGTAATAACACAAAAAATGTGTAATTATTTAACACATCATTTTTGAGAGTGTAGCGCTAACCAGTAGGCCACAAATGCCCAAATGTATTTGGTGTGTTCTTCTTCAGACAGTTCATATGACAGTTCATATTTCCACAGTAGCTTTATGGGTCCGTGTGGGAGGCCAGGGTTTCCTCTCATTGAATGAACATCCATTAGCAAACACAGTGCATTCTGTATAACAGGAAGTGTCCCAATAGTCTGTGCCCAGTGGAGGACTAAGCTTTTCTTTGTATTCTGTGAGAACACCTTGAAGACATTAAACAATTTTAAGAAGGCTAGCATGCCACTTTTTGCAAAAGACCCAATTTCAAGAGATAACTAAACCCTGAATTTATCTTCTGTCAGTGAATGATGTGTCTTGATGGCGAAATAAAAGCCCTATTGTAATTGTAATTATGAGTGTTGTTATTGTCTGGCCAATACTTGACAGGATTGGGGAGTTACATGTAGCCTAACAAAGTTACATAATCAGTTAGTCATGAGAAAAATGTGTAATTAAATTACTGTCACTTCAAAATATTGCTGATTACAAATATATTACATCCAAATAGTTTATTGGATATCAGACCAAAAATAAAAAGCTAGTGCTCATTTGAGGAATACAAGATTCATAATGTTGCTTGCATCTTTTCACCACCTAGAAAGGTTCAATTCATTTGGCAATATGTGCTAAAAATGTGTTATTTTTTAATTACTTCTTTTTAAATTTGTGCTGCATTACTTTGACGTAACGCTGCATTACGTTGATGTAATCAAAATAGTTACATTAGGCATTACATCTTAATCAGGGTAGCTAATAAACCCTAACACAGATAAATGCAAATAAAACAGACGGACAACTTGCAAATCTCGTATATAGCTGCAAAAAGGACACAGATAACAAATGTTGAAAATGACAAATTTGACTATTTCATGGAAAATATGTTTATTTTCAATTTGATATCAGCAACACATTTCAAAAAAAGTTGTGACGGGCACAAATGCTGGAAAAGTGGTGTGATAAAGACAACAGGAGGAATATTTCACAACTAATTAGGGTAACTGACACATGGTTGACTGTAAAAAAGTGCATCACAGAGAGGCAGAGTCTCTAGAAGTAAAAATGTAGAGGTATTCTTTACTCTGTGTACACCTGGACAAATGATGAATAATTATAATGCTTCTTAACATTAAGCGAGGTATTTGGGGATTTCATCATCTATAGTATATAATATCATTAAAATATTCCAAGAATCCTGTTTTTTAAGTTTTTTCACAGACCTGTTTTTTAAGTCATGGGCTCAGGAAAACTTCCGATTTTTTTCGTTTTTTTTTTTGAAAGATTGGAGTCTTTTAACTAATGCTCCCATTCAAGCTGTACACAAAAGACTACAATCTTTCCAGAATCTTTCTCAAATCTTGTCAAAGTTGTTTGGTGTAAGGAGGCCATTTTTCAATTTGCAATCGATTCTAAATGATGTAGAGGTTTTAAGCAACACTGCCATCCATCACAATGTATTTTTCAGGGAAGACCTTGAATATTTCAGGAGAACAAATGCCAAAATTAATTCTGCATATATATTTAAACAGTATTTCTCCACATAGTCCAGTCCTGTAAAATTGGGTGCATCATGGAAAAGCATGATTAAGAAGACCCAGTCTGTTGAGCAGCTGAAATCCTATATCGGGCAGGAATGGAACAACATTCCATTCTCAAAACTCTTAGCAACTCGTCTCCTCAGTTCCTAAACATTTACAGAATCTTAAATAAAGAAGTGAAGTGACACATGCAAGTAAAGATCCCCCTGTCCCAACTTTTTTTAAACATGTTGTTGGCATCAAAATTCATAATTAACATATATGAAATAGTCAAATTTGTAATTTTCAACATTTGATATGTTCATTTTGCAGCTAAATATATGATATTTGATTATCACATTCTGTTTTTATTTGCATTTTACACACTGGTGTAGCAAATTTCAATAACCTTCTTAACCCTGGTGTCAGCTAGATTTCCCCTGATGTTTGACATTATGGGCCCTATCATGACAGTCAAAAGCGCATCGTCACTCGTCAAAAGCTTATTCAAATTTAGTAGGATGACCAGTCCACACATGGGAGGGTTTTCATTATCAAACGTCGAGTGCATGGCGCAACAAGGTGTTCCTAGGTTTTTTAATCAGTCATGGGTGTGTTTGGGGCGTAACATCATTTAAACCAATGAGAATGACATCTTGTCATTCCCTTTAACGGCGCAAAGCGCGATGTCAAATAAATGCATCGGTATTTTGACATTCAACAGCGCATTTAAAGGAGGCTGCTTGCTAGACCGTATGGATAGTCATTCCACTAAACCATGCTTTACTAAAACCTAGCAGAGCCTTCACGCATTTGCGCTCCTCTATTATTTGAACTCATTGGCAAAGTGAAACTAACTTCACCATGGTGTCAGTCAAAGCGTCTCCGTGGCCCACATAGAAAAGGCAGCACTGTGCTATAGCACTTGAGGCGGCCGTGGCCTACTGGTTAGCACTTCGGACCTGTAACCGGAGGGTTGCCGGTTCGACTCCCGAACCAGTAGGCTTAGCTGAAGTGCCCTTGAGCAAGGCACCTAACCCCTCACTGCTCCCCGAGCGTCGCTGTTGATGCAGGCAGCTCACTGTGCCGGGATTAGTGTGTGCTTCTCCTCACTGTGTGTACACTGTGTGTGTTTCACTAATTCACAGATTGGGATAAATGCGGAGACCAAATTTCCCTCACGGGATCAAAAGAGTATATATACTTATACTTATACAGTCAACGACAAGACAGCTAGCCTATATGCAGTTAATTTCACTATTGACTGACAATGGGTTACCATTAAAAACATAGGCTGGAAAAACCAACACTTAATATTGCTCAAATGACTGAATAAAAAAAACATTTATCCTGCGTGTCTATCGCCTCTCCCCTTATCACTTTTAACCGTCATTACCAATTTGCAAATCATGAGATGTACAGTATTTCGTGATATTATTCTAATTTTGTTTTCCATTGTAATCGTGCAATTTGTAATGTTTTGCATGGACGTGCGCTGTTCATGGATGATAGAAGGATGGTGCGTTGTGACTGTTGACAATGCGCTTTTAAAATAACAACTCGCCATAGACTTCTGACTAGGTGTACAATAGCGATTTTTAGACAATGCGCTAAGCCACACCCTAAGTTGTTAATTGCCACACCCCTGGGCGCATTGTTTAAAAAATAAACGTGCAAAATACCAAATTAAACTTTGCAACGGGTGGAAAACCAGTTTTACGCATGCGCCAGGGTGCAAAATACAGCCCTATCTCTAAAGCAACTTGTCAGTTAGATTTCCTCTGAAGGGCAGCAAAAACAGACATGCTAATCATTCAGTGCATCACTAGCTTGGGCCTCATGTCAGTTCCTGTCATTTTACTAATTTGCTTATCTATGTAACATTGTAGCACAGCAGCTGTATCAAACTGTTTTGCATTGCTTTGATACAAAATGAGTGATCTAATCATCAGTTGGAGAAAATTACAAACTGTTTTATTGGCTGCAACATCTTGTTTACATCTTATTTGTTAGAAAAGCAGCACAACCTTTGCTGCACTGATCAAATACACATTCTGGCATCGTCATATTTCCAGCATATAATTACACTATTCTCTTATACACAACCAATACAATTTGTGTCATTAGAAAGTTTTGGCCCTCATCAACTGTGCAGTGGCAAACAATAAAACAATTGCCATGACATAAATAACATATAGGATTTTATTTGGGTTTCCTCTGTAGTTGCTACTTTTCATATTTTCACACTGGGTAGAAGAACTGGGTAGAAGAACTGCAAAACTACTTGAATTGATTTTAAAAGATCACATTCTTCTGAGTTCCTGGAAAGCACAGACACAAAGACTAGACCAGTAAAGTCTGCCGTTAGCCAATAAAAGTTCCATAGTTGTTTATCACCATTCCAACAATGTTCACCAACTCAATCCCTCCTCTAAATCTTTTATTAAATAAAAAGCTAACGTTGCATCTTGGTCCTCTTAACATAATGTGAGAGCAGAATATAATTAATCCAATTCATTACAGTTCTAGAAAAGAAGACTAAATAAACATTTCTCACTGATGCATTTATTTGCATATTAATGATATTTATTCCAATGAGCCAGCATTCCGTCTGGAACCAAAAACATAGAACGTGCTCACGTATGAGCGCTCAGTCTGTTACCAAAAACACAGAACATGCTCACATCAGAGAGCTGACCAATTAATCTTAACAACATGACTCTTTCACAGTCATGGATTAAAAAATGTATCAAAATAAATGTTTAAATAAATATATGTTTTTCCCCCATCCTTTGAAATAAAAACATTTTCCCATCTGTGGTCCATATAGTCGTCACTGGTCAATTTGTGTTGGAATACTTGAAGAGATTGCCTGTAATGACACAAAATGACACACTAAAAAACAGAAAATTGCACATATGCGATGTAGCTCCCAGGAAAGTATTGCTTTATTTGATCACTTATGGAAAACGTCTCTGACTCCAAATTTACCTTAGCCAATTTGGCCAAACTCAAATCTCACCAGCTTCATGCAACCAAACTAAATCAACTGGAGGACTACATCCATGACACCAGCCATGGCAACAATCCATGTACACAATATGGTGTGTGGTAGTGTAGTAGTTAAGGAGCTGGGCTAGCGTGCAGCCTGAAAGTTGTGGGTTCAATTATCGGCTTCCACCGTTGTGCCACTGAGCGAGGCACTTAAGCTGAAGTGGCTCTGGGGACAATGTAGTCCCTTGTAATATAGTCGACATATGTAAGTCACTTTGGACAACAGTGTCTGATAAATGTAATCAACATGTAACCATCCTCCTGAAAACAGGTCATTTTTGACTTTAGGCCGCTGAAGGAACATATGAAGTCTGCTAGCATTTCTTTCTCTCTGCTGGAGAAGGGGGGAAAAAAAAGAGTCCACATGCCACCTCTGGATTTCCTCCCCACCCCTTCTTCCCTCCCCAACTTCCTGTTGATGCAGTGAGCCTGGCCAGTACACGGAAACTTCAGCAGTCCAGTCACGCTTCCCAAAGGCAGCACCGGATATGGACATAACTTTCTGGGATAAAAATAATCTTCAGCACACAGCTGTGACTGTTACGATTGAGATATCCCAGGTTAAGATTTGAACTCATAATACCAATACAATGACATCTATAGTCAATTGCTGAAGCCAGCTAACTCTTATGAAGTTGATGACAGATAAGAGCTGCAAATATACATCTAAAAGTTAAATTTGACATCTAGAATATTCTCAGAATAGCTGTACATCTTTTTAAAAGCCTTTGTCTGACCATTCAGAAACCCGGAGTCCTCTAGTCACACAACTCAGAGATAACCCTTGTCCAGGTCTGAAAAGTGATATCATTTGGGATGCAAATGGTAGGCAATGCCACATGTGGTCTGTCGATCTGTTGTGTTGTGAGTGTGTTGCTAAGGGCATGATGAAGGGTCAGAAGGTAAGGAGGAACACCCACCGAGTGTCTAGAGGAGGGAACAGGAACGTGGTTCCCTGAAAGGGTTGCTGCCTGTTGGCACTCCGACCAAGAGGGCATCTTTAGTGGCATTCTGAAGGCAGTACTGCTGCAGTTCTGCAGCAGCTTGAGACACCTGTAAGAACACGATGGTTAGTCTCACAAGATGACTTGTAGCCTACAGATTTAGATTTTCACACAAAAAACAGGTTGGGATCAGTAGGGTGAGCTACATCACAATAATCCACATAATTGGTTCTCCTAGGTTTGAATATTTTATGATTCTTCATCTCCATTAAACATTCCCACACCATATGTAGGCTAGTGGCACATTATCCTGATGTAGGCCTGAGTGGGAGAACCTACAGCCTTGTCTTTGAACAGCATAATACTGGAATTACATTACTCTCTTCCCTGTAATCATGCTCTACCCGCGACTATTTTAAGCCTATGTGGGGAATATGGCTCCAGTGACACAGCACAGGCTCAATGAATGACTATGTGTTGCATATAACCTTTCGCCGTAGGCTAATATACAAACGAGATGCAATACTAGCTAGGCTCTGGTCTGACCATCATGCAAATGCGTTTGGTCTTAGAAATGAAATATATGCAGAAATCAAATCGTAGGCGAATACAAGTGTTAGGAAGTTCGGTAGTCACCTGACATTAATATGCAAGTCTTCGACTGTAAGCACAGGCTATTCTACCACTATATGATAACATATAAAGGGTTAAAACTTACTTTAATTCTTTCTACGCTGGCTTCGAGCCTCAGTTGTTCAACAAGTCGACGCATGTTCGTCAAACTGGAATTGGACGACATATTCAGCCAACGTTTTTTCCCTTCGTTGGTGCCAATAGTTCGATATGAACTTGATACTTTGTAGTGAGCCTTCGACTGAAAACACGTTCTGTCAGACTGAATTCTCTGTTTTGGTGATGAAGAATGACCCTTATTGAGGAAGCTGCGCGCTCGACTTGACGTGGTCGGAGTAGGAGTTGCCCCTGCCTACTGGGCAAAAAAGTTACCGAACTTGAGAATGTGTGGATTCCCCACCTCCGAAGGGGTGGTACGTATGAGTTGATTTTGGGATGCTTAGTTTTTCTCGTAGACATAGCAGACTCTGATATAAAAGCCCAAGGGAAAACACCAACTGTCTAAACGAATGAGTGGACCATGTTTTCCCCCCTCCGTAACCTCAACTTAAATTTTACTCAACAAACTATATACCTACTCAAGTGCCAAAACTGCCTGCTTATCAAAACGGCAGAAATTTAACCAAATATAACCCCGCCTGCTGGTATTTTCACAAAACAACATCTTGGCGCCTCTATAGGCTGCTTTATTCAGTGATTAAAACAGCTACTAAAAACTAGAAAAGCTACTAGACTCTTCACTTAGGGAATGTCCAAGTGGAATTAGAAATATCCAACTGTAAAATGTGTTTTTATTTTCCTACAGCAGTTGTCACAAACACCATCTGATTATCAAACAGCACAGCCAACAGTCATAGAAGTGACAGATATGAAAAAAAAAAGATTTGAACCACAGCATCTCAAAGATCTCTGTATAAAACCTCACAGCACGACTTCCTTAGATATTACACAATGTAGTCTGTGAGACTGTATTGAAGAATAGACTAGTTTACAGACCTGTAAATGTGTATTCTATTGGGGGTCTGATTTGTTTTGAACTGATAGCATACATACACATACATACATACATAAATAAGATTAAGGCATTTGTGGTAATATTACTGTTTCTAAGACTAATTCTAAACAAATTAATGTGACCCCGGTGACCAGGCCCTCTGGAGTTGTTTGGTCAGCAATTGTGACCTCCACTCTAAATGTTGTCTGATTTACTTTTTACAGTGTTGTCTAATGTCTTCACTGCTTAAATGAAAAAGAAAATAAGAAGGTAACAGGAAATCATCCCCTTCACATAAATGCTTCATAAAACAGAATGTTAACATCTCTCTGATTCAGTATCTGTTCTCTAGGTCTAGGACATTAATATAGGTGATGCTACTGCTGTTAAAAGGTGCAGAGGGGGTCATTTATTTTGTCCAACGTCAACCTCAACAGTTTAACTAGCAGCCATTCTGTGTAAAAAAACAGCCCTGTCACAGAACTATTGTGTAGTGCCTATTGCTATAATGCAAGTACTTCAGACATCTAAGCATCTTTTAGGACATTTCATAAAGCTAGCCTGACAAGACAAAAAAAAAAACATATGTAAAAACTTAGGTAATGGAATCAAAATCTTTGGGCAAGAATGGCAGGGATCACTTGATTTTCTAATTTGCATTATTCAAGTTTTTGTTTTAATTGCCTTGTTTCTATTTGTAGCTAGTGCAACAACAATTGCAACATGCTAACACCTTCCTTAAATTACCGCCCAAATGCCCTTTAGACACCACGAAAAAAAATGTAAACATAGATATCATATGCAACATGTGTGGCATGCAGCTTCAAATGGCATACGTGCTATTATCATGCACCTCTTAACATGTTTGTCTAAATGTAAAAAAAAAGTTGGATGGGTGAGACATAACATTTTGAGTTAATGGAACACTATAATTGGACACAAAAATACCACGCTTTACCATTACCATTTTAATAATATTATAAAATATGAAATCAATGACACCGCAGAAAAAAATTCATGGCAAAATGGTTGACAAATGTGCAGATTTGGCTGTAGATTGAATTGCTCGATCCACAGCCAGAAACCAAGAGCCCATTTCAGACGTACCTCCCTAATGCTTCATAAGACACCAGTCACCAACATTTGTAAATGTTTGTATAAAAACACACATGACGAGCCCAAGCAATCAGTATGAGGTTCACACACGAGTGTATGCACGTACATACGCAAAGCTTGGGATGCATTACATACTGCGTATTGGCATGTTGGTTTTAAATGTTTGATATGTGCATGTGAGCACATATGTCTCTGTGTAGGTTGGGGGGTAGGGGTTGTTCATTTTTGTATGTTTTTTTTAATCATCAATCATCAATGAAAGTGAGACGACCCGGTCCTTCATTCTTCATCCATCTGCGGTAGCGCTTCCACCTGGAGTCCTGTGCCATTTTTACCTTCATCTCCTCCTCCTGCTCTTGTTTATACACCTACCAAACAACAAGCATAACAAAAACATGGCACACAGCGGTCAGTCAGCAGAAAACTAATTTTCCGGACATTACGCTGAACATCTCTGAGGTAATACTGTAGATGAGGCTGTAGGTTCTATGCACTTGCAAATGAAAAAGTAATGCTTAGCCACTATGAGTGACATCAGAAGAGATCTGATTATTACAAAAGTCTGAAGTGTCCTCTCAATATGCTGTAAACTTGGCGGTAGGGATGCCAGTCTCTCTAGTGATTTCCTGATAAACATACAGCCAGATAGTGTTGAAACATTATCGGCACAAAACCAAGACAAGTCCCATTTTCATAAAAGGCGTCACATTATGGCCTACTGGCCAAACAGCTTAGTTTAGGCATCCCAAAATAGCACTTGATAAATCAACACCAGTAGCAAAGCATAACCTACAGTACACATTGTCCTCACAAGTTTGACGACAAATGTAATGCATTTCAGTAAAAGGATCAGAATTATCAAACGCAACTCAGTATCATCCTCACATGACTAACCCATCTCAGCTCACCTCATAGTTCTCCTTAATCCAAAGCTGCCTCTCCAAGTATGTGTCGTGCAGGTGGTCCTCCAGGCTGTCGAACTGTGCTTGTGACATCTTCATGTGTTTGCGGATAAGGTAGAGCTTCTCCTCCTTGCCATACTCCTCTTTTCTTAGGGTGAACCGGTATATCCAGGAACAGTACCACGCTATATACATGCAGAGGTGGTAGGGAAACAGCACCAGTTTGAACAGCAGGATGTCTGACACATTAGGCTTCTGATAACCGCCCTTAATGTCAATCTTGTTCTTGATGATGTCGCGGATGATCTCCTCTTCCTCTTCTCGAATCTCCTCCTTTGAGCGCCTGTTCTTTCCTTTCTCCTTGGTCCGGTTCAGTAGCCCCTGCTCCTTTGCAAGCTGTGTTGCCTGGATGCGGTACTTTGGCATAGAGGCCAGGTAGTTTATGGCTTCAGTGTAGCTACTCCACCAGCTGTAATACTATGTACATGTAAAAAGAGGATATGTTTAAACTGTAGTTATGTATTTAGGTGTTACCTTGCTATAAACTACACTGGTATCTTATAACAAAACGTAAATGGTTACTGTGATTTGACTCAGGAAGGGGTCTTCTTGAGTAAAAAGATTATAGTTTAAAGGAATAAAAACATCATATGGTCACCTACCTGAAACACAGAAATGGCACAGACTGTTACTAGGATCACTATCCTCACATCCACTTTAGGCGCCAGCCTTCTGCTGTAGTATGCATAAACGTGACTGTAGTACTGGTCTGGGTTATCCAGCATGTTGTTGTAATCTTTCCTGGTTTCTTCATCCTAATAAAAGATATTTTTATAGAACAAAGAAGCATGAAGTCAGTGCCTCTTTTTGTTTCATCTTCAAGCTTAACTATGCACTGATTAATTCACCCCATACCCCCAACAGCGACTTTTAAAATAATATTTGAATTAATCATGGATTTCTACTGCCACGTAGGCACATGTCTGGCGTCAATGTAGCCTAAAAGTAGTATAGACTCATACTGCTGGTACATGACAAGTCGTAACGTGACGATTTGTGTACCTCAAACAGTCTTAAAATATACCTATATTGACTTTATACATACTTTAAGGGTTTCATAGGCTGTTGCGACGAGCATAAATTTCTGTTGGGCACTTTCATTGGTCTCTCCAGCGAGTCCTGGGTCCCCATCTCGATACCTGTCCGGATGATATTTTCTAGCCAGCTGTCTATAAGCACGCGCTATCTCAGCTTTTGCTGCTTCTCTTGACACTCCGAGGACATCATAACAGCTCTCTGTCCCACAGTACAATCCTGGAATCAGGCCAGCGACAGAAGAAATAAGGACACAAAGAACTACAATACATTTGATCCAGCTGCCTTGTCGAAACGTATTCGCTATGGAAGCCGCCATGTCAGCATTCCGGCACTGTCGCTTGAATCTGACGTCATACAGCCGTTATTGGGAGATGTAGGAACCAGACATAGATGGGAACCAGAGCCATATAAAGGTACCTCTGGTAGGAACCATAGACTGTTCTATATACAGTCTATGGTAGGAACGGCTCAGGCACAACAATTTCTAGCAGTAATTTCAAGCATCAACCGTTTTTTATTCAGGGAAAATTGACTGAGCATCTCTTTTGCAGCAATGCCCTGAGTTATAAAACATACAACAACAATAATCAAAATAACAAAACAAGAACAATAAAAAGATACACAAGGCAAATAATAATAATAATAATAATAATAATAATAATAATAGGCCTAATAATAATAATGATAAAATAAAATAATAAAAATAATAATCAAATAAAATAATAATAATAATAATAATAATAAAAAATAAATAAAATAATAATAATAATTAATAACTAGAAAATGTAATTTCGAGGAAATTACCAGTGCATGAAAATATAAACATACTGTATATTAACATAAAATGCCAAACAAACTTTTATTTGGAAACAGTTGGCAGGAGTCGATAACAACTGACAGTTGAAATGGCTGAACAGTTAAATAGTTGAGTAGTTTAAATAGTTAAATTATTTAATAGTGAATTATTGTAGTGAGGACATTTATTTTGAAACAGTTGTGGGCAGAGGAAATAGTTGAACAGGATCTGTAGAGCCAGATTGTATGTTTGAAGCCTGAGACAGAGTATATAGTTTAAAAGTTAAATGTAGATAGTGTAATGGATGTTGATAGACAGAAAGTTGAATGGATGTTGATGGGATAGTTTAATAGGGAAGATGAGTGAATGTTTTGAAGAGGATGAATGGATAGAAAGTTGGATGGAATGTGCCTTATATCCTTGTAGAATGGAGATACACAGAGTTGGCCTAATTGAGCAGAAAGCAGTTGATACAGGTGCAATCAGTTTAACTAGCTTTTTGATGGGACTTAGTTGAGCAGCTGGAAGTCGATACAGATGCAAATTAAGTTAATTAGCCCATTATGATGTCATAGTCCCCATACAAAGTCTATGGGGAAAAATAGGCTTGTTTTTTATTATTATCTCAAAAAGTATAAAGTTTACAAAAGTGAAAAATACATTCCTCAAGTCTCCTTTTCAAGACCTACGTTACAAAGTTTGAACAAAGTTTCTACGTTAAACGGTTGAAGCTGAATTAGACGCAGAAATTTGGTGGGAAGAATAAGAAGAAGAAGAAGAAGAAGAAGAAGAAGACTTCGGATAACAGAACAGTGCATTTTCATGCATTGTAATAATGTCACAACCCAGTCCAGAAGCCTCGTTTCCTAGCCTGTGACTTGAGATGCCTTTGCTGAAAATCCGGTTCGGATTTTCCTTCTGCCTTGGCTTTTGGTTGACTGACAAGGGAGGCGCCACACCTTGTCCGACACCTTCACCTCCACTGGCTCTCCACAAGGCTGTGTCCTCTCCCCACTTCTCTTCATCCTCTACACTGATGACTGCAGATCCACCCAGCCAAACTGCCACTTTGTGAAATTTGCTGATGACACCGTCCTCCTGTCTCTGCTTCCCAGCCACACACACCATCACAGCTCAGCCCTGCAGGACTTTATAGTCTGGTGCGAAAAGTCTTGTCTTGAGCTGAACATAAGCAAAACCAAGGACATGATTATAACCTTCTCACCCAAACAGAGACAGTTGGCTGAGGCAGTCACCACTGTCATCCAGCAGGAGCCAGTGGAGGTATACAAATACCTGGGAACAGCCTTCAAAATGCCATCAGAGACAATACCTACTTAGGAAGCTGAAGTCATTTGGGATTAACAAAGACATTCTCACCACATTCTACTATGCTTTCATTGAAAATGTAATCTTCTCTTTCACTAGCTGGTTCCACTCCATCACCCTTCAAGACAGAAACCGTCTGTTGAATGTGGTCAAGGTCTGCTCAAAAATCATTGAGCAGCCCATCCGAACTCTCACTGCCCTATGTGACCACCAGACTGTTAAGGTAACACGCAGGATTATTCAGGACCCTTCTCACATCCTGTTTCCTGAGTTTGAGTGGCTCCCCTCAGGACGCAAACTCCGCTGTCCGCTTTGCCGGACACAGAGAAGGAAGGCAACCTTCATCCCGAGGGCTGTCCAGCTAATGAATGAGAACTGACAGACATGATTGTAATAGCCTCTATACGCACTTTTTTTAATTGTAGCACTAAAGAAGCACTTGAAGAACTTTTAAAAAATTTTACAACTATTACTTGTGATGAATGATGGCATGTGGTGTGTATTGACTGTCCAGTATGCCGGTGAAATATGTGTGTTGCTTGATCTAGTATGCGTGCTGGTCACGTGGTTGATTGTGTCCCTTGTTCCTTGAATCACTGAATAAGCTACTGTAATGCGCCCTTTTAAATTGCCCCTTGGGGACAAATAAAGTGCATTGAATTGAATAATAATAATAATAATAATAATAATAATAATAATAATAATAATTAGAAAGAAAAAAGGGGAATGTATTGATGATGATGATTAGAAAGGAAAAAAGGGGAATGTGATGATGATAATAATTAGAAAGAAAAAAAGGGGAATGTATAAATAATAATAATGATACTAATATAAATAATGATAATAACAATAATCCAAATATTAGTCAAAGCAAGAACATTGTGCAATAGCCATATCATCAATACTATACCTGAATTGGTCTAGTAACACAAACCTATCTAATTTCAATAACTCTTGCAATTTGTTCCATGTATTAGATGCAAAAAATCTAAAAGCTGATTTACCAAATTCAGATTTAATTTGAGGAGTTTGAAGAGATAAAACCCTGTGAGTGTGTATTGTAGATTGATTTCATGTTCAGAAGAGAAGTTAGGTAAAAAGGTAACTTTCCCAGTAATGCCTTATAAACAAAAAGGAGACGATGCCTTTCCCTCCTAGGGAAGACCATACATTTTGGGATACTTTACAGTGATGAGTTTTAAATCCATCTCCAGTTATAAAACGTAGTGAACTGTGGTAAACTGCATCAAGTGATTTCAGAGTGGTAGGGCATGCATATACACAATATCACCATAGTCTAGGACTGACATTATTTGATTGAATAATAGTCATTCTGCTTTCTAAAGAGAAGCAAGACCTAATCCTATAAAGTGCACCTAATTTAATTTTTACCTTTTTTGTGAGATCAAGCAGGGTAGACTGAGTACAGTTGAGACATGTGTACAGTTGAGACACCTTAAATATCTTGCTTGCACAGCAAGCCCAAGTTGTGATTTTTGCTATGCACATGCGTATTAGTGCCCTTTTTGATCATGGAAAATTTGAACGACACCTGTATCTCCCATCCAAGGATATCGGGAAATGTTTTTTTTTCCAAAATAAGAATTTCACTTCACCATGCACCTTCGACAATGAATAGCTCATTACACTTATGTTGCTGTTAAACATAACTGGTATCATTACAAACATTATCCTGTGTCCTAAAAACTGGCATATTCTATGGCATTGTCATGTAAGGTCGTTGCAAAATCTAGAGAAATGTGTGAGGTGGTCAGTGGGGTACAATTGAGACACACATTGGATTGTGTTGGGCTACTTGAACATTCCATTTGTAGGCTACTGTTCGCCATATCTGTTCCCGTGTCACATTTTGTTCATGATGTATTCCTTTTAACCAACGCTAATTTAAATGAAATGAATGAATTTTAACTACAAACACTTTGCAATTGCTATGTTTTTATTTATTCAACTTTCCAACTATCGGTTAGTTAATTATACATCATTAAAGATGGGTGTCTCAACTGTACCAGGTGTCTCAACTGTACTCTATAGGGTACAGTTAAGACACAGTCAAGACAAAAAATGCACCTTATGTTTATGAGCTAATTGTGGAAAATATAAACTACTTATGGGTATTATTGATTGATAATATTTTAGTTTACAAGCTAAGGAAATGGCATGTGGAATGTTATGTGGAAAATCACTTCTTTTCAGTATCTACTTTTTGTTTGATTTTGTGTGGGCAAAAAGTGTCTCAACTGTACTCAGTCTACCCCACATGTTCTAAATGATAGTTTGTAGCCAAATGCCTAGATATTTGTATTAAGAAACTTGCTCAATTTGTGTCCCATTTAGAGAACAGATGTTATAGGCATCAAGGTCACACTTTCTTGATCTAGTAAAGATCATACATTTTGTTTTTGCTTCATTTAGAACCAGTTTAAGATCATTCAAGGATTTCTACACACAATCAAATGCACATTGAAGATATGACACTGCTTGCTCTACAGATGGTACATAGGCATAAAGGATTATGTCATCTGCATAGAAATGCACTTTACATTTTTCTATTGAAGCACAGATGTCATTGATATACAATGTAAACAACAGTGGCCCCAAAATTGAGCCCTGTGGAACACCATTATTTAGTCTCGATGACTCTGAGGTTGATCCTGTCACATCTACACACTGTGTTCTATTAGAGAGGTAGTTTTGAAACCATTTAAAGGAAACTTCATCTAGACCAAAAGAGGTTAGTTTTTCAAGAAGTAACATGTGATTGACAGTGTCAAAAGCCTTTGACAAGTCAATAAACAATGCTGCACAATGTTTCTTACTGTCAACATCAGTAGCTATATCATTTATACAGCAGTTGCTGCTTGTGCTGTGGCCAGCTCTGAACCCAGATAATAAGGACTTAATATAGAATATGATGACAAAAAGGAACAAAGCTGTTCATTTACAAAGGATTCTAACATTTTAGCTAAATAAGGGAGCTTGGAGATTGGCCTAGTTATTCAAATCACTTGGGTCTCCTCCTTTATGTAAAGGGGTCACTATAGGCTGATTTCCAGACTTCTGGAATTGAACCAGAGCAGAATGTTAAATTAAAATGTGAGTCAAAGGTTCAGCAATGACAGGGGCTGCAATCTTTGAGACATGGGTCTAACTGATCTGCACCCAGAGAGCTGGAATTACACAATCCATAGAGAACCTCAGATTGGTTTACGGGATTAAATGAGAAGGAAGGGTTATTAGGCCTATTTGAAAATAAAAACCTCTCTTCTTCAGGACTAGTGACACTGAAATGGACTTGTGTCTCTGGTGCCATATCCACACTATTCAGTTGATCAAATAGAGTACCACATTTGATAAAGTGATTATTAAAAGCATTACAAATCTCCATTTTCTCATTTACCACTTTAGAATCCAACATAATTTGTTGAGGAAGAGTGGTTGAAGAAACACTTTTAAGTGACTTCCAGAATTTCGCTGGATTGCTACCACAGTCAGACAGATTGTTCAAATAATAGGTAGATTTAGCCCTTTTCACAAAGTAAGTGCATGTATTTCTAAGATGTCTTGAAAGTTTGCCAATCTCCATCACTACCAGTGGATCTTGCCAATGCCCAAGCTTTGTTTCTTTGAGAAATAATCTCACCTAGATCATGACTGAACCAAGGGTTACATCTATTTTTTTTATCCTAAATCTCTTAAAAGGGGCATGTTTATCTGCTACGGTGTTAAAAATAATCTGGAAGTATTCCAATGCAAGTTCAGCATCTGGAATAAGATTTAAAGAAGTAAGGTCACTGGCATGTAGATCATGTAAAAATGCCTGCTCTTCAAATCTTTTAAAAGATCTATTTACATACAGAGGCCCTGACCTTTTTCTTCTGCCATCTCTAATGCATAATAATAAGAAGGCTGTCAAAACACAAACACTTTTTAAAATGTCTTTTTATGATGTCATTATTATTTTATTTTATTTTATTATTTTATTTTATTATTATTATTGTGTAATGTACATCCCCCTGGCGTAGTTGCAACAATGCTTACTGTATTATACTCTTTGTATACTGTTTGTATACTTCAATTGATCTAATAAAAAAAAAGGAACAGGCAAACAAAAAAAAAAGGAATGGTTCAGCCAAAGTCGGGTAGGCCTAGGCCTTGCTTATGGAAAAGCAAAATAGTGAGCAGAGTTGAGTAGAGTTGATCATCTTCATTCTACGGACTTGGCCTGGACGCAGTATCAAAACCAAAAGGCAAGCATCTCACCTGCTACACTATGTTAATTGTAGGTAGCCTTTTGTAGTAGCCTAGCCTATTCACCTTATTCCGCCACGCCCATTTTAGAAATGTATTTTCCATAACAGTCTATGGTATTTTCTTCACCCTTGTTCCCAACATTCCAGTTGGCTAGTTCCACCTGTTCCACCCATAGACAGTAAAAGTTTCTACCTACTGACGAATGCATAGAACACAACAATCCTATGGTTTGTAGGCCTACCCTGTAGCCTCGTTTTGGTTCACAATGGCTGCCGCCTCTCTGACCCCCCACCCACCTAGATCTTCTTTACACCCAAAACTAATACATTTCTACCTATTCCTCTGTTTTGGTGGAATGAACCATTTGGTCATCATAGATGCTGATCATGGATCACTCTTCTCCAAACATGCACAACTCAGCTTAACCTTGATAAGGACACACCTGGACAAAGAACTTAGCTTTCGCAGATTTTTTTTTTACCCAGGGACATGAGATTGGCATAAAAAAAGAAGCATTAAATCCCAATGACGTCATGTCCATTTCAAGTATGGGGGTGACAAAATTATTATTTTTGCTATGTTTTTCAACCAGTAGGACCTAGTGACCTCAAAGTAAATGGTAACACTAAAACAATTGGGGCTACATTTTAAGATTTTTGGAGGAAAAGATCAGGCAGTCTGCCGAGAGACCTGCCCCAATAGGCGGCATTGGACCATTAACACAATGATCCAAAACATACAGCCAAACAAGGCAAGAAATGGTTAACAAAGAACAATATAAACATTTTAGAGTGCCCAGCCAGGGTCCAGACGTCAATCCGTCAAAAAAAGTGAGCACAAGGCCAGAGTGATGGCAAAGAATAGTTCCTGCCTCAAAACCCAGATTGGGTTGCTAAAAAGGTGCGGCCTAGAATCATTGTGGAGACATGGAGAGGCTTAGGTATAATAAGAACCATTTTGAGAGCAGTGAATGCAAATAAAGATGTTTCCATTGATTATTTAAAAAGGGTATGAATGATTTTGGACATGCTATTTTTCATAAAAATGTTAAAAAAAGATGAAAACTTGTCTTACAACCTTTAGCCATGTGACAGTGTCATTTTCAGTCAAAACAAACATATTGGTCAAGAGAAAATCAACATTGAATCAATATTTGCTAGAGATATGAATCATGGGGCAGCTGTGGCCCACTGGTTAGGGTTTCGGCTGAAGTGCCCTTGAGCAAGGCACCTAACCCCTCACTGCTCCCCGAGCGCCGATGTAGCAGGCAGCTCACTGCGTCGGGATTAGTGTGTGCTTCACCTCACTGTGTGTTCACTGTGTGCTGAGTGTGTTTCACTAATTCACGGATTGGGATAAATGCAGAGACCAAATTTCCCTCACGGGATCAAAAGAGTATATATACTTTATACTATACACGTTGTTCCTAAATGTACATGCTGATTGTTGTCTCTGTAGTGGTTCCAGGTGTTTTCTCCATTTCGGTTTTCATTAGTCTTAATTTTTTTTTTTAACTCAAGTAACGTATGGGATTTGTGATGTAGTGAAGTAGCCTAAAATACTTCACTCAAAATTAGTACATTTTTAAATACCCATTTTAAAAAGTACAGTGCAACCAAAAGGTATTCAGACCCTTTCAAGTTTTCCACATTTTGTTATGTTTCAGGCTCATCTTAAAATGGATTCAGTTCATTTTCTCTCTCATAAATCTACACACAATACTCCAACACTCCACAAAAAATCAAGTGTGTTTTGTAAATTTATAAAAAATAAAAGTCTGAAATATTCAATTTACATAAGTATTCAGACCCCTTGTTATGACACTTGCAATTGAGCTCTGGTGCATCCTACTTCTATCAATGGTCTTTGAGATGCTTCTACAACTTGATTAAAGTCCACCTGTGCCTAAATGCATTGGCCATTATTAGGAGAGGTAGACATCTCTTTATATACGGTCTCACAGTTGATGGTGTATGTCAGAGTGAAAACCAAGCCACAAGGTCAAGATAATTGTCCGTTGACCTGCGAGACAGGGTTGTGTGAAGACACAGATCTGGGGAAGGACACAAAAACAATTCTGCAGCATTGAAAGTGCCCAAGAGCACGGTAGCCTCCATTATTCTCAACTGGAAAAGTTTGGAACAACTAACAATCTTCCTAGATCTGGCCGCTCAGCCAAACTGACAACAAAGGGCTTTGGTCAGACAGGTAAGATTCAGAGTTCCTTTGAGAAGATGAGAGAAGCATAAAGAAAGACAAAAATCAATTGCAAGTGTCATAAGGGTCTGAATACTTATGTAAATGGAATATTTCAGACTTTTATTTTTTTATAAATTTACATAACACTCCAAACACCTGATTTTTTTGTGGAGTGTTGGAGCATTGTGTGTAGATTGGTGACAAAAAAGATGAGTCTGAAATATAACAAAATGTAAAACTTAAAAGGGTCTGAATACTTTCCGGTTGCACTGTACTTAAAAAATACAAAATACACACAAAACAATATTTGTGTATGTTGTTACTTTCCACCTCTGTACATTTCAGATTTGACAATAATCTTTGACCTTTTAACTTACCGGTCAATAAGTTTTGTCTATTCAAACAGTACAGTGTATGAACAATGAACACTTTCTTAAATTCTTGAATTAGTTTGCATGAATAACATGAAAAGTACCACATTGCAATAAAAAATATAACAGAAAATAGCCATAACAAGTGTATTGAGTGTGTCAAGCAGTCTTGAGAGTGTTGAATACTCTTCATCGAGAGAAATCGTGTGGAGAGCCCTGAGCTGTTTGCCTGGAAGCAGAATGGAGAAAAGGTAGGTATACAGTGCAGACTTTCATGATGCGTCTTGTTTTTGCTGAGCCAGTGTGTGGTGTAAATGTCCTGGATTACAGGAAAATGGGTACTGATGATTCTTTGTGCCCTCTTAGCTATCCTTTGGAAGACCTTCTTGTCCCGTACTGTGCAGCAGCCATACAAGGATGCAATACACCCTGTGAAAATGGACACCTGTACAACCTGTTGAGTGTAGTGGGCATTCTGGCTTTCCTCAGATGCTTAACGTGACCCCAAGGATTTCAATGTCCCAAAGAATTTTGTTGTGGTTGCCGCCGGGGTCAACGCAAAAGACCTATGATTTACACGTGCAGGAGCGGAAAAGCGGCAAAATGCTGCAAGTGCTGTGCAGCGGCAGACCAGTTCTTCCAAGCCATTGAAAATAATGTTTCATTGCGCAGCACTGCCTTTTGCGTGTTCAATGTGAACCCCGCTTCAGACGGTTGGTCTGGCGCAAGCCTGCCTAAACCTCCTCTCTGTAGGCCGTCCAAATGTTGGTGATCAGGACCACAATGCTGGTGAAGTCAGCAAATTTTATGATGGTATTGGAGCCATGTCTAGCTACACAAGCCTGTTTGGTTTTTCTGGGCCGGTCTCCATGCAGCCTGGGAATCAGACCAAGCTGAGAGATCATTTCATTTGTTCTGACATATTTGCATGAGAGAATTTGGTGTTCACTACCCTAGCCATGTAACATTCCCCTCAACCTCCTATTACTAATTTGATCAAGGATTAGGTAATATTGAAAGAAATACAATGCAATGTAAATGCCTTTTGTTTTATTTGTTTTTTTTTTTTTTACAAAAAGCATCAGTAAAAGATACAACCTTGTATTCACCACAGTCTTGACAGCGCAACTGCAGCCCACACTCTCTTCAAGACAAAATAACTGTACTGACAGGTAACTTAGAACAGAGGTGGGTTGATGATGCCAACTTTGGGGGTTTCCACTAATCAACATAAAGGGGGAAAAAAGCTAAAAAGAGGTAACTGCTACAACACCTTCATCTCCACTGGTACAGTACAATACTCCTTTTAGTAGTTATGTCTTCAGCTTACACCATGTACAACTACAGATAACAAAGACACTCTGGCAAGTGCGGGTTACCAAACTTTCTTCATACGCGACCCATACAGAAAAGCAAAGGCAAGGGACAGGCTGATGTGTCCAGGGGAGATAATATGTACATATACACAAGTAAAAAATGTACAGGACAAACAGGCTGATCTCCTAGCTCATAGGCCAAAAACACGATGAGCCTTTCATCAATAAAAAAGGGTAAAATTCAAAATAATAAGGGTCTGGTTTTATACAATGCATGCATGATTCACATGAACACTAAACTGAAAATAAAAATTTAAAATGATTTCTGATTGGAATAAAGTACAGTTATGCATTTCACTTGGCTTTCAACACAACAAAGAATACCTAGTGCTGAAAAAAAAAAAGAGGACAAAGCATGTTTTAAACGGAATTGCCGTCGATTCGGCCTCTTCATCTGCGGTAGCGCCCCCGTTCCTTCTCCCTCTCCCGGTCTCTCATGCGCTCCCTCTCTCGGTCACGGTCCCGCCCACGCTCCCTCTCCCGGTCCCGACGCGCGTCCCTTGGCCTCTCTCGCTCCCGCTGCCGATCGCGTTCACGAGGGCGACTCCGCCTGCTGCTCACACCTGCCTGGGTACGCCTTAAGAAGTCATCCACGCGCATATCGTAGTCATGCTGCAAAGGAAAGGCCGTTACATTTCAAATGAACAATATAGCATAAAAGTGGTCAAGTAATTTAGAAAGTATATTTTCAGAGCCCTCATTATCAATCAACCAATTATCAAATCAACCAATCAATAAATAAACACACAAATAGATATAATCAAAACACTTTTACTGAGCATAATGACAAGCTATTAAGCAGGTCTTTATCCTTCATCAGGTGAGACCCTGATGAAGCAGCAATTCTTTAAGATGTGACCCCAAGACCAACCAGACCACAGAAAAACTTAACATACTGTGACGAGCTAATAAATGATAACTCTACTGACCATCCACATCCATAACACTAATAATATTTTCAGGCCGCTAAGAGAAGTCATTACCAGGCTAGGGAAGGAGGACCGCACCACCCTTTTCTCACGGAAGCGGGCATCATGAGGTATGGGATGGTGCCCAGAGTAGGATGGGTGGGCCTGGGGTGGAGGTGCATGGTGCTGGTAGTACGGGTGGTGTGGCGGCTGCTCCATGCCAGGGTATGGTGCCTGTGAGAGAACAATGAATGTGGCACACAATTCACACAATTACCAAGATGTATGGGGCAGCTAGAAAAGGCAAGCAAAACCACATGGCTGTGCCTATATCCAGATTATGGAGACGTTTCAGTGGTGCATACCATTCCTTGCCATGGAGGAGGCGGCCCAATGCTGTGGTGGAACTCCCTCATGTAATCATTGTAAGACTGGAGAAAAGAGGGAGAACAAACTTGAGTGTGAGGCTTGTCAGTTTATGTACAACACAACCGTGGGAAACGACAACGGGCGACAGAGTTTGCTTTTGCAGACTGACACTGCATATAACCAGAGTGTTAAAAAAACCTTCATCTTTAACTCAACCAAATAACCATTTTGAGGAACTTTGGCTAGACAGAGAAGCGCTGAAAACATCAGAAAAAGCTTTAAGGAAGTAACTGACCCCATTGATTAACACATCCCGTCTGACTCCAGAAAAACGTCTGTAGAAGGGGAGGGGGGGAAATGCAAAAAAGTAACATCAGCTCAGATAAAATAGCTAAGTAAAGAAAAATTCACAGTAAATGCAACAATTACAAGAAGTCCAAGGCTTATACCTGTCCACAGGTGGATTGCGTGGATCTTGCATGAAGCCTGTATAATATACAAGAGAAGCAGTTTGCACAATTTACCAATGTGAAAAAAATGTGAGAAAAAAAAAAAAAAAGGGAAGGGGTTAACAGAAAACACCAACCAAACCAAAACAGAGAACCATAACCATGGACAACAGAGTAGGTTACCAGAAGTACTCAACTCAAATACTCTACACACTTTCTATGCATGACATATAATATTAACTCAGTGTTTTACAAAATGTAATCATTAAAAAAATACAACATAATATAAAACAATCACTTTCTCTGTGATACCTCCTTGTACATTTCCATATTGCATGAAACCACAACACACGTTTAGTATACAGTTGTAACATCACATTGATCCAATGGCACTGACAGCCACCATCGCCGAAACCCCTTCTTTATTGAAAGTGAGGTCTGTATTCTCAAGCATGGACTTGAAATAATAACCTGGTCTCTGAGGGAACTCTGGAGGATAGTCAATCCTGGGCCGTTTCCGGTTGTGCATGTCATATTCCTCTGGACGACGCCTACACGAATCAGGTGAACAGTTAAGAGACAAAACTCCACTCACATACAGATTACATTTCACATCACACACAGGTTACTGATCACTTGTTCAATATACACATACAACTTTTTACAGATGGTCATTAAAGGACAAATAAACTTTAAAATCTTGCCTTAGATTCTGGCATAGCTCCTTTGGGGCAACCACTTTCAAAAAGTACTTTCAGGCAAATATATGCTTAATGAATACGCTCAAGCCTCACCTCTTTTTCATTACGTTTGGTCAAGCAATTTACAGTTGAATATGCTTTTGATGGATACAAAAAGCAAGTGGATATTGTAGGCCCTACATCTATCTTCCAATTGATGGGAAATAACATGTTCACATGGCAAAGGGCTCAGATTGATATTGTGCAAATGTTAGGCAATTAAAGAATATCTAAGGGACAAATGGAAGGTTCTACAAGATGCTAAACTGATCCTCAACTATTTCTAGGCTGAGGACACTCACATACCCTTACTTCATGGCACTTGGGCCTAAATACCTGGGGAAATCTCAGATCTATGCAGTGGTTATTAGCCCCTAGGACAAACACGACAAAGCCAACCAAAAAGCTTAGAGAACAAAAACAATATCTACAGAAAATGAGAAAAGCTGGTTAAAATTTTAACATACCGCTTTCTTGTAGATTTTTTTTGTGACCGTAAACGTTGGCAAATATTTATGATAGAAAATGTTCATAATACAGTCCATCTTATTCTTAAGTGGTCTACAGCCACAAACACATTTACAAGGATGGCCTGGTAAGGCAGAAGAAGGGGAAATGGTGCAGTCCATTTTTGTTTTGGCAATCAACCAGACATGAAGAGCTCCACGGGAATAAACAAACAGGTAATCTGCCCACCAAAGCCTCCCCCATGTGCTCATGGCTTTTGCAGTCCTTGAGGGGCATCAAACCGAGACACAGAAGAAAATGGCTTGTACGTGACCAGGTCTACCTGACTTCAACTCAGTCCTTTACCAGGAGAACAGGAACACACTCCTTTGGCTACCTACCAGGGTGGATGAGGCTGGGTCAGGAAGGGGGGCGGGGGAGGGGGTAGGGGGGGGACACTTAAATGAAAGGGTGCAGGATAAGAGGGAAAGGGATCTCACGACATGATATCCTCGGTCCATTTTTTTTGAAAGGGGGGCCATTTTGTGTGTGGTGGGGGGTGGTGACCACAAGGGCACATCAACTGCCAACCAACCCAAATCCTTATCCCTTTTTTTTTCTTGAATGTGGGACAGAGAAGGTGTTTGAAAAGACCAACAGATTTTTTTTTTTTTTCAGTTCAAGAGATCTCCGTCAGATGGACTCTTTTTTTCCTCTCTTTTCATTCTATCACACCCACAGCTGCTCCAGGAAACTTTCAGAAAAAAAACCCCATCTCTTTTTCCTCTGACCACCGTGATGTAACAGAGTTCATACATTGAGGTGCTCTACAGGGACCAGTCCCTGACATCAGCTGAGTCCATAGGCACCGCATGACAGGAAGTGGAACAGAAGACAACAGGAAGTGGTACAAAGAACACAGCTACCGCTGCATGGCTCCCTCTACCGGCTCCCTTCTCCAAACTTGCCTAGCGCTCTCCAGCATGGCAGAGGAACGCTCTCTCCTCCTGACTCTTTTGCTTTTTATCTTTTATCTGCTGCTATACTGTGAATGTGTTAAGTTGCAAATGCATCTAATGGCAAATTTTTTTTTTTTTTGGTTAAGAAAAGTCCAGCCAAAATGCTCCTCTTGCAAGCATTTTTCTCCATTTATAACACATCAAGCTTCCTGCCCCTCAATGGAATAGGCCATCTTCTGCTTATAATAGTATGGCTCCTTTAAAAAGTCCCATCTATGCTTAGGTTTATCCCCCATGGACATTCCTGAAAGAAAAAGTGCTTTGGGAACAAATTTAAGGCAAAATAAAAAGAGTACTTATCTAGAAAGGTGAATTACTCAGCTTAAGCTAGACACTTACATTTTAAAGTTCGTCCTGACTTGGCTTTGTTTACAGGTTTGACAATTACTGCATTACTGTATGGCTATCAATGTCATGTATCTACAACACAATTCAGGTATCTGCAAAAAACTTTTTTCAGAACCACCACCACTGGCAGCTGAGAGTACTTAAAGCTCAGAGCCGCACGCCTCCGCCATGACCATCTCCTGAGGGCGAGGGGGGACCGTGGGTCCGTGCGGCTCGCCCCTCCCCTCTGAGGATGTCAGGTGCACGGGGGTGGGAGAGAGAGAGAGAGAGACAGAGGTTTTTTTTTTTTTTGCGCCTCTTCGCCGACGGCGTGAGGATGAGGAGAGTGAAGATGAAGAACGCGAGAAGCTCAAGCGGCTCCTGCCCGCCGTCACGTCACCCGTCACGTCACGGCGACGCGCAAGAGCACTAGTGGTCCAAAGAACATTTCTAACCTTCCCAGGTCGCGCGGGGCGGGCTCGCGGTGGGCCGGTCGGCCCCGGGAGCGGGACTCCGAGTGCATCCTCCTCTTGTGGCGCAATTTGCGAATAACTTGATACAAGTCAATGCTCTCGTCTGGAGGAAACAGCATGCACAGCTGGGTTCCACAGTCTGGCTCAATCTCCTATACAGGGAGAAGAAAGAATAAAAAGCTCAAACAACTGCCAGTGTACATGCCAAAAAAAAAAAAAAGGACAGCTTCAGAGATTTGAGAAAAAGCATTACAAATGTCATGAAGTCACATGTCAATAAATCATATAATACACAGAATAGCAATTACACACCTGTCCATCACGTCCGATCTTAACAGGCTTGTGCTCGTTCCATGGGTTGGATAGGTGGGCAGTTTTGGTGAATGGCAGCTCACGCCTGCAACAAAGCCCTCAGATCAGTATATAACATAGCAATAACAACAACAAAACTACAGCTTCAGAGAGAATGCTTTGCCATCAAGCACTGCACCTGCAGATCCAGTCGATCTTGAAGACTCCGCCAAGCATCTTGGCGTTCATGCCCGCTGGCAGCACCCAGTGAATGGGGGAACCTCCGTGATGCGACTCAGAGCAGAGACGGGCAAAACCTGCATTCAAGGACACATACAGGTGTTAGCAGAACCGCCCACGCTGTGGACGTGCTGTGCTTGGAAGTTTGTGAGGTGGGAAGAATTCTGTACCTTGAAATTTCCCACTCTCCCGAACGGAGAAGACGAGGATGACACTCCTTGCGGCTCGGAAGGCAGCATTCAGCTTTTTCTCGTTGACAGGTAGCGTGGACCACACCCCCTAGCAGTCAAAATACACAACTATCAGTCACAAAAACTGTAGTTTCACAATCCTCAATGTATAACTGGACAAAACACGTCATGACGAACCTTCGCTTTGGCCAGAGAAACATTCTCATGGTTGTTGCTTTTGATGAGGAAGAATCTGGCTTCTCGAATAACGTATTTAAGCTTGCTGGTCTGATCTAAAAATATGCAAAAGAAAGGGGGAGTCATGAAAAGGTGCAGATATCCTTTCAGGAAAACAAAAACACAGCTTGATCTTGTACACATCTCTGCTCTTTATAAATGGCTACCTTGCAGCCAGATTACCTTTCCGAACAGCTCGGACAGAAGATGGAAGCTTTTCTCGCTTCTTCTCTGAACCTACAGATCAAACATAAAGAAGTAAAATTTCATTGGCCAAATATTACAAATGAACTGGCTAGAAAGTAAAAAAGGGGTTCATAAAGCACAATCACTCAACACTTTAATTAATGTGGCAACTCAAAAATTAGCATGAGAGTCGATCAGAATTCCAGAACATCACTGACTGAGAAGGTGACTAGACCGGAATTCTATGGTATTTGACCCAAGAGTATGTGAATGCATCCTTTCCCGTGTTTGTGGTTGAGCCACTGAGAGGTTACCCCTGCCCTCTGGTCCACAGTGTCAGTGTCAGTCTGAAATGCTGATCAGCAGCACAGAGACGCCAGACAGCAGCTGACACTGGGCCAGATCTGACCCGGATGTGGCTCAGGTCCAGTTCAGCAGTCAGGTGCCCTCTGGAGATGGTCTCTGTGTGGCTGCCGACCGCAGGTCTCACATGCTGCCTGGGCGGGGGAATCAGCAAAGTGACCTGACCTGCTTTGCCACTGATGCGCGCTTATGACCTTGACAAAACCACGACTTTCTGATTTATTCCCTCAGCGACTGCTGCTCATCATGGGCCGCTGAGTATATTGATAAGGTCACACTTTCTCTGTAGCTGTGCATCTATTTACAGTGGACACTGAATAAGTTGAAGGCTCTTATTGAGGCCACAATTATCCACTGGTTGAGATTATAGATTTTCCTCCAGAGAAACATCAGAGAGGGCAAAAGCAGGTTAGTTTACGGCATCTAATAGCAGTTGATAATTGATTAAATTAATGACCATCACCTAATCTCAGATAAAAATGGCGTACAGATTCAGACTGTAGAGGGGGGGGGCGGGGGGAGTATTTTTAATACCTGCATATGATTCTGAAGCTGAGCTTCCACTTCTATCAAAAACGATTGGAGATATCCCTCTAGCGTGCTTCTTCTGCTTTCTTTCCTCATCTGAACAGTGAATGGGAAAACATGTCCCTTACATTAGATTAAGATCTTAAATTGTGTACAAAAGACTGCTTGAGTACACTCTTCCACTACACCTGAGAGACCTACAACTGCCTCTACCTCTGTAGCCTGGAACTCAACCAGTTATGATTTAGGCCATGAATAATCCTTCAACGACCTGCTTAAGATTGATGACGACCATACCACTGTATTGGACAGGTTATAAGCATACTTACATATGGAAAGAACACATTTTTTAAGAAAAGGCATTAACTTGCTAGAGACCATCAAACTATGTATAACCATTGAAATTTGTAAACAATGTGTCAAATTGTATTGGACACTTAAGCTTTTCCCTCCGTCTTGTACCACTAACTCAGCTTGTTTTTTTTTGTTTTTTTCCCCTCCTCCCTTTTTTTGTTTTACCTGAGGCTTCAGAGCCTGATCCGGAGCGTACGGACTCGCCATCTGAGAAGGAGACCGACTCAGACCGGGAGTCGCTAGCCTCGCTACGTGTGTCGTAGTCGTTTTGCTCCGCCTCCTCCCGTTGATCGCCATCCTCCTCGATCTCGTACCCTTCCTCCTCATCAACCTCCTCTTCCTCATCCTCTTCTTCCTCGCCATCCTTCTCTCCATCTTCTTCCTCCTCATCTTCCATCACCTCCTCTTCCTCCTCCACCTCCTCTTCCAGGTCTGAGCGCTGGCCCTCGGAGGACACGGCTGAGCTGCCCGTCTCCTGGTCGGAGGCGTACTCCTCTGACTGGGCGTCGTCCTTGGAGGACCGGCTAGCCTGTCCTGTGCTCTCCTCACTCGTACGCCGTAATTTCTAAATGCAAAACAAGCATGCTTAGTGTCCACACTACCAGCTTAACATATCTAGTACATGCTTTACGCTGTTGCTCAAGGCATTCTCCAGGACCATAAATGCTAACACATCTCAGTGCAAGACTGGATGCCTGTATTCGTCCTCGACCCTTACCTCGGACAACTCGGGCATAAGGGGCTTTATCCTCCTCTGTGCATCTCTGCTGCGGGTGAGCGGTTTGTCACTGTGTCCTTTTAGGGGGTCTCCCCTGGAGGTGCTGCCCCTCGCTCCGTGGTTCTTCCGGTCATCGTAGAACTCCTCAGGGAGGTGTCGGCCCCTAGGGTTTGTTAGTTTCTTCCCATTGGCCCCACTAGGCGGACCTCCCCTTTTCATGAGCTGCCTAGTTGAGTGTCCTGAGGACCTCAAACGCTTAGATTCCTGTCCATCTCCTCTGGTATTCTTCCTTTTGGATCCTTGAGTGGACAAATAATCATCAGTTATTATATTTATTTATACATACATACATACATACATACACACACATATATATATATTATATTGATATATAATATATATATATATATATATATAAAGAAAACAAAAATCTACCACAAGGAAATATATTCCAGGACAAAATTGGGAGGAGAAAGCATGTCAGAAAAATCAAGTATGAAAAAAATATAGGATTAGAGCTAATCAAATGAAAAATAAATCATTGCTCCGCTGAGCAAATTGCACTGCATCCAACCTTTAATGACGTTGCTGAACGTCCATTCATCGTTGAGATTATATAGTGCAAGATTACAAGTCGTTTTAAATCAACGACGGAATACGTACGGACGTACCTTTTTTGTCGCAGATGTCATGTTCACTCTCTGGATTGTAGAGTTCGTCGTCTTGGTCAGGCGCTTCAGTAAGAATATCCTCCAGAACATTAAGTTCTCCATCTAAATATCGATGAGGAAAATACGTGTTACGTTCAAAAGATTATCTACAACTGCACAGCGTCTAAGGGAATATGCAGACATTCCGATGAATGTACAACCCCATATCATACAGTGAGCCAACAAAGACCTTTAGGTCTAGTCTGGTCGTCGGCGAGCCTTTGTTTACACATGCTAGCTGGTCAGCTAATAACGTTAGCGTAGAGTTAACGTTATGCCATTTTAAAGTATTGTTGTAACGTTACCTACCGCTAACTAGCTATGGATAGCTAGCCTATATTTGGATCATTTAACGTTATTTGACGAATTGTTGTCAACTGATAACTGCATAACATTATTGGAGGAAGTAACGTTATAAATAGAAGTAACGTTAGTTGACGTTAGCCGGTAATGGTACGCTAAAGTTAACGAAGAACGGCTAACGTGCGACTGCAACCAACAAAGGAGGCAAAAGAATCCAGCAAGCTATTTAGCTGGCCTCATTCAAAACTAAGATAGTTACATTGCGTATCTGAAAATAAAACCAGTTGATGAGGCATTTATGATAAATGGCCACACTCTTTATCTAACTGGACAACTCACTGCAGTCTTAATAACTCTGACGGTCCTGTGTCACTTATATAAGGTAGTAAATCCGTTAATTTATCTCCACAAGACATCATAATCTGTCGGATAGCTAGAACTAGCACCCGTACCGAACTAGCTAGGTAACGTTAGCATGCCATTCCCTTAGTCAGAGACCTAGCTAATTTGTGTGCTAACAGCTAGCAACAACGTTGTTGTGACTCGCAAATTGCCCTCAATTAATCAACTATATATACACCATCACTGTGCGTATCTTGCCATCTTTATCATAAGACCTTATTTAAATCAGAAAACGACAGATTGCCTCATAACCGTAACAGGCAAATGTCTAACGTCACTAGCATCGAGATCTAGATACCTTTTTCGTCTCGTCTGTCGACCGCCATTTTTCGCCGTTCTCTTCTTCGGATACTTTTTCAGAACCCCCCTTTTCCTCGGTTTTGTTCAAAACAATAAAGGGAAAATGAAAATACTAAGTCGTTTCGTCTTGAACACTACATTTGATAAACGGAATAACAATGTCTTTGGTGGCTTAAGAAGTTGCGCAGCCACCACCAGCCTGCGTGTGTAACCTGCAGACATACAGGCCACACAACGTGCAGGAATACTGGAATTCTATTGGCTTTGACCTGAATGACGTAGAACATTGACACATTTTCTTGATCTTCGCATGCTGTTGTTTACAGATTTCATCATAGACATCTCTATTATGTCTATGGGTTTCATAGCCTATTACTCCACACAAAGTTAAGTGAAGTGAAGCAGTCTATATATAGCCTGAAATAAATTCAGGATTCTCAAGTTTTGAGCTTAGCTTGGAGATTTCCCCCTGGAGGAGTGGGATAGTGGTGGTAGTCCATGGTAGCCTGACGAGCCAGACCACATTAAAATGTAATTTGCTACCGCTAGGGTGCGTCTTGATTTCTAGGCTAAGTCCATGGGCCAGGACCTAAAAAAATCCCATATCGGTATCACCTGAGGTGGCAAAATCTACCAATGATTTTTGTAATCCTCCATGCCTAAGGGACATTATTTGGTATGATTACCCTCTCTAAAGTGGTAGCTTAGTTGTATTTTTCCTAGCTTTTATTAACCTGGCAATAGCCAGATGAATTTCGCTCCACCTAGCTCCACTCATCCATCTGGAACCGATCCATTGAAGTGTTGCTTCAGAAGGCTAGGCCTAATCAAAAAATGCTTGCATATGATTGAATAAGCCACTTGTCCGTCATCTATTGACGTGCTACTTCAACCACTCACATCGAAGCCAACCCGTGACGCTAATAACAGACTCACAGTCGCTTCTACGCTATGTCACATCTATGAAACTCCCGCCCTGCGTCCTGATTGGCTAAACCATAAAGTGGGTTGGAGAAATCACTCTCAATGGAAGAGGTCCCAGATGGATGTGAGTGAAGCTAGGCGGAGCTAAGCGGAACGACATTCATCTGGCTAGGGTCAGGTTAAGCTTTTATACCTGCACACAGTAAATTATACAATACAAGCCTATGTACAGATCAGTCTTGAGGAAGGTGGGACATGTCTTAATCCATGTTATATCACATAATTATATCTAGATGACATAGGCTTGTAGAAAATATAAAATTTATATGGATGATTTAGTTTTTCATTAATGATGCAGGCTAAATTAAATAAAATGTACACATTTTTGCCTATATAATACATTAATACATACATGCAAAAGGATGGAAAAGGGTGGATCAAGTCAAAACTCATGTTTTGTGACATCTAGAGAGTATGGGCTTTTAGAAAATATATGGATTAAATGGCTGAATAGGCATGTTTGGCTTTGATAGAGACCATAATGTCTTGGCTGCAAAAATGGCTCATCTGGTGAGGATGCTTTTAGGGCCAATCAGCAGAATTTCGGTTTTGTCTGTGTTGAGCTTGAGAAAATTGTTTTGCATCCATAATTTTAAGTCAGAGAGGCATTCAGTGAGGGAGCGTGGTGGGGGGTCAGAGGGAGAGGGAGTGGTAAGATAGAGTTGGATGTCATCTGCATAGCAGTGGAAGTTAAGACCGTGGCTGCGAATAATCTGGCCAAGAGGGAGGATTTATATGAGAAATAGGAGGGGCCCAAGTACAGAACCCTGGGGGAAACCACGAGTGACAGGGGACTTGGGGGACTGATGTGGACCAAGTGTTACAAACTGCTTTCTGTTGGTGAGGTATGACTGAAACCAATTGAGGGCTGTTCCAGAAACACCAATAGCAGACAGACGGGAGATTAGAACATTGTGGTTGATGGTATCGAAAGCAGCACTAAGGTCAAGGAGAATGAGAATGTTAAGTGAACCAGAGTCAGAAGACAAGAGGAGGTCGTTAACTATGCGTAGAAGGGCAGTCTCTGTACTGTGACATGAGCGGAAGCCAGATTGAAAGGGCTCATACAGGTCGTGGTGGTTAAGAAAGGTGTTTAGTTGTGAGGCCACCACTCTTTCCAGTACCTTGGCCAGGAAGAGGAGGTTGGAGATAGACAGACTGGGGACAACAACGAGGCAAGAGGGTAGAGACACACTTACCACTGCAGTAGTCACTGTGAGGGAAGAGAGGAAGAGAGCTCATGCAGGGAAGGGCAGGTGAGCCGGACAGTGGCAAACAGAACTGGAGGAGCACCATCCAACCCCTCAGACTGGGAGACAAGCTCTTGCAGATGGGTGTGGATGCTCACCTGGTAACCTGGATTACAGATTACCTGACCGAGCGACCACAGTTCGTCAGACTGAAGAACTGTCTCTCTGACACTGTGATCAGTAGCACCGGAGCGCCACAGGGAACTGCTGTGCTCTCTCCAGTCCTGTTCACCCACACATCTGACTTCTGCTACAACACCGAGTCATGCCACATGCAGAAGTTTTCCGACAATACTGAAATTGTGGGGTGTATCAGGAACGGGCAGGAGGAGGAGTACAGGAACCTGGTGGAGGACTTTGTGCAATTGTGCAAACTCAATCATCTTCAACTGAACACTTCAAAGACCAAGGAGATGGTGGTGGATTTCTGCAGGTCTAAGCCCACTCTGCTACCAGTCTCCATTGATGGGGTTAATGTGGAGGTGGTAAGCACCTACAAGTATCTGGGTCTCCACCTGGACAATAAACTGGACTGGTCAGCCAACACTGACGCACTCTACAAGAAAGGGCAGAGCAGGCTGTACTTCCTGAGGAGGCTGCGGTCCTTCAATGTGTGCAGCAAGCTCCTCAGGATGTTCTACCAGTCTGTTGTTGCCAGCGTCCTCTTCTATGCAGTGGTATGTTGGGGAGGAAGCACAAAGAAGAAGGATGCGGGGCGACTTGACAGGCTGGTAAGGAAAGCTGGCTATGTAGTGGGAGCTGAACTGGAGTGCATCACTTCAATATCTGACAAAAGGACCCTGAACAAACTGATCAACATCTTGGACAATGAGTGTCATCCACTCCACAGCACTATTGTTAAGCAGAAGAGCCTGATCAGCTGGAGACTTCGCTCACTGCCTTGCACAACAGACAGACTGAGGAAATCATTTGTCCCCAGGGCCATTGAACTGTTCAATGCTTCACTTAAGGGAAGAGGAGAAATAGACTTCTCCGCATAGTCTGTCTGCCTCTTCACCCCCTCCATGTTGAACTGTCTGTCCACGAGCCACTTTTTACCACTGTCTTCTGCCTCACTAGCTGTTTGCGTGCTATATTAGCACATATGCATAACCCCTCCCTCCATGCCACAGCCGAACTGTGGCCACACTTATACCTCTTAATATAGTTATACAGTATATAAATATATAGAAAAATAGACTTTATTCTTGCACTGTTTGACTTACTCATTTGCACCATCACCATGACATTCACTCACACAGAGCACCTTACCTTACCTTATGTGGATACTGTTTTTTTTAGAATTGAGTACGCCCTGTAGCAGGATCTATGGTAATGGCCTTCTGCTGCTACTAAGTCACGACTGGCTATGGATAGTACTCTTTTGTAACCTTTCCTGACCTTTATCCCAATCCGTGAATTAGTGAAACACACTGCACACAGTGAGGTGAAGCACACACTAAAGTTATGTTCTCTGATGAAAGTAAATTTTGCATTTCCTTTGGAAATCAAGGTCCCAGAGTCTGGAGGAAGAGAGGAGAGGCACAGAATCCACGTTGCTTGAAGTCCAGTGTAAAGTTTCCAGTCAGTGATGGTTTGGGGTGCCATGTCATCTGCTGGTGTTGGTCCATTGTGTTTTCTGAGGTCCAAGGTCAACGCAGCCGTCTACCAGGAAGTTTTAGAGCACTTCATGCTTCCTGCTGCTGACCAACTTTATGGAGATGCAGATTTCATTTTCCAACAGGACTTGGCACTTGCACACAATACCAAAGCTACCATACCTGCTTTAAGGACCATGGTATCCCTGTTCTTAATTGGCCAGCAAACTCGCCTGACCTTAACCCCATAGAAAATCTATGGGGTATTGTGAAGAGGAAGATGTGATACGCCATACCCAATAATGCAGAAGAGCTGAAGGCCACTATCAGAGCAACCATGGGCAGTGCCACAGACTGATCGACTCCATGGCATGCCACATTTTTAATTCAGGCAAAATGAGCCCCAACTAAGTATTGAGTGCTGTATGCTCATACTTTTCATGTTGATGGTAATTTTGATACCATAGATTTAAGAGACCCAGTCAGACCAATAGTATGAAAAATCAGGAACAGAGTTTATTTACAATGATTCGCATCAAGGGAGAGACAGCATGACTTCACCTAAAGATCCATCAGCTGCTCTAACTAGACAAGGAAATAGTTAGGGTTTAAGTATCCTTCCAGGCTGACGAGAGATGGCGTTGGTCATCTCACGTGGACTACACTGAATAAGACTCTGATTAGTGGCAACCTGGCAATCCGGAGCAGATAGCTACTGACGCAGCCATGCAGAACAGTGAAACACTGCAAAGTCATAATATTCTAGCTGATGGTAATACTTTTAGGGTTTCAAGACTAGTTTTAGTTAGTTTAATGCCAAGAGGGGCCACATGGCTAAGACACCTCCCCTCCCCCAATGAAATGCTAATGTACTGGTTCCAAGGGCTATCAGATCCACAAGACAAAGGATGTTACCTTGCTATACTGTATCCATGTCATGAAATGTAAATGTATTCATGTTTGGTATCATTGTAATCTCAGTACAAGGATTGTAATGATTTAATGAATGATTGGAATGTTCTATATGTGATATTTCTGATGTATAGGATATCTCTCCTCATGCTGATCAGATAAGAATGGGTAGGTGTGAAGTAGGTGTGAGTAGGTGTGTCTGATGCCATCTGGAGAACCAACCACGTGGGCTTGTTTAACCCATACAAAAGTGACCAACTTGCATTGTTTGTTAGAAGAACAAGATGGAGAACTGAAGAAGAGAGGGAGAGGTTGATCCAACATAGACCATAGACCATTTTTTACCCTCTCTGCTTGTAACAGAATAAACCTGATTCCTGAGTGTTCCTGAAGTTTACCAGTTTTAGTTAATATTAAGTAATTATTCACCACAATTACTTTCACCGCTTATCTCTAAATACAGTCACACACAGATATACAAAGGGACAGTACAGATTTCATACAGTCATTACATAGAATCATACTTTTAGTATCAAAGTGGCCACTGATGAGAAATGCAGAACATTAAACCACATATTGGAATATTGGACATAAATGTTCTATTCCACTTTCTCTCAGTCCCCCTTTTTCAGCCTTTATGGCTGGAACATTTCATCAAATATTGCCACTATATAAAATATAAGTGATTATACAATTGTTTCATTAAAGTTAGTCAGATCCAAATAAGCAGGTAGACTAGATACATGATTTAACTGATTCTTCATAAGTCATGAAAATTGCTACACATGATTGGTGTACAATAACAACCACAGTAAATCAAAAAGAATATATTTGGTCCATTCCCCTAAACTATCCAGAAACTTGTCTATATCATTTCTATATCAGGGTGGGATAATCCCATTGGTGTACCACCTTTTCAGATTATCAACCGATTTAGAGGCATCAGGACATAAATGATGTGTACATGTATAAAAATAATCCAATACTCTCAAGTCCCCCTTTTAAAAGACTTGAAGCCTTTGACACCAAACAATAGCACAAATTCGATTGAATCAGAATGAGCCTACTGATTAACTGAAAGTAATGCAGTAATTGTGTCTCTTTACCATGTGTATATTACTTAGGCAAACTGAATATAAAACCAAAACACTGTTCCAGTACCGAAAAACAAAAGTCCATCATGTCTGAATGACTACCGCCCAGTAGCCCTGACGTCTACAGTGATGAAGTGTTTTGAGAAGCTTGTGAAAAACATTATCTGCTCATCCCTCCCTGCCTCCTTCGACCCCCTCCAATTTGCTTACAGAGCCAACAGGTCTACAGAGGATGCCATCTCAAACCTCATGCACACCACCTTAACTCACCTGGAGGAGGGGAATGGGAATTATGTGAGGATGCTGTTCATTGACTTTAGTTCAGCATTCAACACGACAGTACCTCTCACCTTGGTCACAAAGATGAAGGCCTTAGGACTGAACACCACCCTGTGTCACTGGATATTTGACTTCCTCACCAACCATTCACAAGTGGTTAGAGTGGGGGGTCTGACATCTGACTCATTAACCATCAGCACTGGTGCTCCCCAAGGCTGTGTTTTGAGTCCACTGCTGTACAACATCTACACACATGACTGCAAAGCCAACAGTAGTCATACCTCCATCATCAAGTTTGCAGATGACACAGTGATCTTGGGCCTGATTAGTAACAATGAACAGCTCTACTTGGATCAGGTTGATGAGGTGGCACAGTGGTGTCAATCTAACAGCTTGACACTGAATATCAATAAAACTAAGGAAATGGTAGTGGATTACAGAAGGCAGCAGCAGAACTACAGTTACACCCCACTAATGATCAGCGGGCAACCTGTAGAGAGTCACAAGTTTTAAATACCTTGGTGTCCACATAAGACTTAACATGGACTGTTAACACTCAATATGTTCTGAAGAAGTCCAGACAACCACTCTACTTCCTTCGTCAGCTAAGGAAATTCAAAATTTCTACATCCATCATGAAGGTCTTCTACACTTCAGCGGTTGAGAGTGTTCTAACCGGTAGCATCATCACTTGGTATGGGAACTCCACAGTTAGAGATTGTAGTACTCTGCAGAGAGTAGTGCGCTCAGCTGAACGTACTATAAGAACTCAACTCCCTGCTCTACAAGATATCTATTCCAGAAGAGTACTCCTAAGAGCCCAAAAGATTCTGAAGGACTCTTCTCATCCTAACAATGGATTATTCCTACCGCTGAAATCAAGAAGACGCCTATGTAGTCACAAAGCCAGAACTGAGAGACTCAGGAGAAGTTTTTATCCCCAGGCCCCCCCCTCCCTACATACACAGCACATTGTCTTCAGGATCTTCTCCAACACACCTCCTCTACGTACTTATAGCACACTGCCCCCACCTACCCACACAGTCACTGCTCCACTCCCCTCCCGCCCACACACACATCTTCACTGTCATCACTCACATACATCATACATACAGTACTCTGCTTGCAATAGTAAGTCCCTTCACCATACTTGCAGTACACTGCCCCCCCCCCCTCTCCCCTACATACACAGCACATTATTTCATCAGGAAGCTTCTCCAACACACATCCCCGACATACTTACAGCCCCCCCCCCACCCCAATCCCAATCCTACCCCACCTTTCTTATGCAGCCCTTGCCACTTAATCTACTAAACCCCTCTTCTACTGCACTTTTTACCCCCCCCCCCCCCTAAATGCACAAATAGGCTGACACCAGACATAATTTCACTGCATTTCTTACTTCCAGTAACTATATGCATGTGACAATAAACTTCCTTGTATCCTTGAAATGTCTTTCAACAATTGTCAAATAGAACAATACAAGGATACAAGGATAGAATAGAACCAAATAAAGGAAATGAATCAAATGAAAGAACATGGTTGCATGTATAAAAGTGGCCCTGACTGTCTTGATTTCTCACAGGGTGTGAAGAAAAGTTTACATACCACAGAGTACCAGGACTAAAAACAATAACCAAACAGTTCAAGGGGAAAAAGAAACAATAGACAAAAGAAAAAAAAGTAGAGTCTGTAAAGCTCCCCCTTTTGACCACTGATTGCACCTGAAACAAAACACAGAGATATACATATCTGGGCCCAAGACCCCAGTAGTGCTTCCTGTCAACTAACATTATTAAAAAGATATCAATTGCAATACTGCTATGGTCAGTCACCAAATTAGTAATGAAATATATATATATATATATATATATATATATATATATATATATATATATATATATTTCACATGATCTTCATGGATACTCTTTTTTTTGTGTGTGTCTCATATCACAAATTGTTTCATACAGTAAAGCTAAATTATAACATTTTTCCACATTGTTTAAAGCAAGCCTAAAGGAATGTTTTAAAGAACTTGGTTAGAACTTTATTCTGAACATATTCTTAAACAAATGAAAAGTTGTGTTTTATTTTATTTCATTGCTGTATCCAAAATGATTGTAAACAATATGGTCTAGTATGTATGTCATCATACCATATTATCATCTTGACACTGGTTTGCATAGCATAGATTAGCTAAAGTGTTGTGGCGTATAACACTGTGTCCTAGAGCTAAGTGCGTCATAGCATCAACAATTTAATAAATTCACTGCTGTTGGTAAGATTACAACTTTGCTAAACTGGCCCCCAAGTATGAATTTAACTGATGCTTCAACTCTGTCAGTGTTGTCACTGCCAGAAGCACGAGATTAATACAAATGTCCAAGCTAAAAGTTCTGCCACTTGTGCCCCTCTCCCCCTTTTTATCCAGAACCTTCTCTGCCCTCAGAACCTGTATGTCTTCCACTGTCGCCCATTCAGACAGTCGCTCACCATAGTGTATGGTGGCCTCACTCAAAGCAGGACCTGGCAGGGCTCAAGGCCTACACACCTAGCCAATCAACAGTCAAAACACATCTGTGTTTACTTTGAAGCAGGAATATAGCGTCCGCATGGCTTCCAGTGTTTGCGGCCTACACGTGGAACAGGATAACTTGGGTCAGGTTTTATTAGCATGGGGAGCAGGGAGCTTGGAGAAACAATTACTCAATGTATTCAAGCAAAATGATCACTTTCTATGGGGCCTTTATTAAAAGGAATTATCCGGAGTAAAATGCACTTTAGATCGATTTACGGATGATTGGGAGTACATACGTTGAGTTGACATCCAAATCATGTCATTCGGATGTGTTTTGAGAAAGTTCGATGTTACCGTTTTTAGTCAAAGCTCGTTAGCGTGGAAGTGAGAAGGGCATATTATTTCGCCGCTACAAAACGCTATTTTTATACCTCTTCTACAGTTCCAAACATTGCACTTAACGTGGTAGTGAGTAGAGGGTCCCTAAAGCCAAACCGAAGTATCCCAAGGTCTTTATGTGGTCGGATAGAGAGTCCAGAATGAATTTCATCAAGCCAGTACCTTTCCGGAAATGTTGCCATCTTTGCTGCCATCTTTGGCAAACACTTGGCAATCGACTCCTACGGACTTTCCCCTAAAGAAGCAGCAAAAATGGCAACATTTCCGGAAACTGGGGCTAGATTTTGCTAACAGAGTTGCCCAGTTAGGGGCTCGTCATCACTTTTGTCGTCACGTTGTAGTTCGATTGTAGTCCATGTGGCCTTTCATGTCCAACAGTTTTAATGTGAACTTGGGAATTTGCCATTTTTATCACTTGAAAGCTGCATGTCTTTCTTTTACGAGCGTCTTATACTATATTTTAAGCAAATACATGTTTTACAATGTTTGTTTAGGATTAGTGTTGTGCCTGCCCGGCTCAAGGCAAACACAACATAAAAGGGGAGACCACACGCTGCTCAAAATTAAGAAAATATTTATTAAATAAATGAACTATGTACAAAAGTCAGTAAATGAAGAGTAAAGCAAGACTGTAGTGTATGTCAGCATAGTGAGGTGAAGTGCAAAACCAAAAGAAACGAACAGGGCGCAGCCCGTCCGGCCGCAACGACAGCACCCCGCAACTCTGGAACCGGCAGTCAGCGGAAGCGGAGAGGGAGAGAGAGAGAGATTGAAGCAGGCTCCCGGGACCCGCTTATATCATAGACAGTAAAAGAAATATATCCTGCCCTAATCGCTGGCGCAATTAGCCCACGCCATTCTGCAGAGCTCCCCCTGTAGGCCACACACAGAACAGCAGCAGAGCCAACACCGACAAAGAGCAAGAAGCGCGACAAGACCCAGCACTGACCAGCTGGGGCGTCACATTAGTGAGTGTATGTTTTAACCTTTGTTGTGGCATCCGTGTTTGTCACACATTCAGATGGCAAAGCACATGAACACTTGCTGTCGGAAAAACAAAGTAGCCATGGGGGCGGTCCTTGTCATTCTGAGGTGCTCTGAATGCACCATAAGCTAAGGCTCAAATCGTGTAATCTACCGCCCACTGACCAATCAATTGTCTTAAAAACAAAGTTCTCACGTCTAGGATTCTGTCATATATCTTACAGGTGGAGCTCCGCCTCTACTAACATTTTGGATCTCGAATGCTCTTAGTGTTGTGCGTGCAAATATCCCACTATGGACGTGCATACCATACAACTGATGACAATTAATTTATTTGATGTTATAGGTTAGACACAAAATATGACCGCAGTGTAGGGGGCGATATGGACAAAAAATAATATCTCGATTTTTTTTGTGATTTTGACAATAACGATTATTAGTCAATATCCTCTAAAAAACTGTTTTTACTTTACGAGTTACTTTACAGCTCATTATTACAATAATAACCAATAACCTAACCTATGACTTTTTAAACCAATGCATTGTCACTCTGACACATTTCGAATTCTGCCTCCACTTGTATGTGTGGCAATGACATGGTCTAGCCAGCTACATTACAGAGGATAGATAGGCCTGACAGTTTCCCAAGAGAAAGTCTAAAGCTGAAGTTCCTTTCAAACCTTTACTTAGGTTTCACCAGAGCCCGTCTAGGTCCTTATTAGACATTCTCTGGTTTCCCTGTAAAACTAAACAGACCTTACAGAATAGAAACTAATGCTAATGTATATGAGAAATCCCATAGAGATGCTAACGGTTAGCATAATCAATAAAAGTTTATATTTAGAGCGAACTTCAGTCCATTTACAAAAAGGTAACATAAGAAGACTTCTTTGTTTACAACTGACTATTAAAATACTCAAAGGCTAGCTTAATGTTTACATATAATACCGTGACTTTAACTCATCAATGCCACTTGAATGGAGTAGCCGCACAAAATAAACATTAGGCTGCATGTGACAACGTGGACCACTAGCAACCACTAAGCGGCTTAGTGAATGTATGGGGGTTCAATGCGTGATTTCGAGTGCCCCCCCCCCCCAGTAATTTAAATACTCAATAATGTCAATTTGCACATCGTTAAAACAGCAATCACGATATTATCGCAGACGATATATATATCGCCCACCCCTATCGCAGTGTAGATTACCCTATCGCTCATAAATGTGGAAGTAATTGTTTTTTTTTTAATATAGGCGGTGTTGTGCGTCTCCACGTTTCACGATTGGCCAACGTCATCCCAACACCGAGAACGCGCACAGATCTGAGCTGAAAGCCTAGTTTGACAAATATATCACATAACTGCTATCATAGTATCACTTAACGTATACCCCTGAGTCAAGGTTACCTGCGTGAAGCTGGCCCCCCATGTTATTCAAAAATGATTAAAAACACTGCTATTCGTTTGTGCCTGTTTGTGCCGTAAAAATGATCGTTTGTGCTGTTAAGGGTTTTAAGTAATTAAACTTTACATTTTCTGGCCAGTGACGTCACTCAGCCCCCCATACTTGTTCAAATTTCCCCAAAATTGTGTCAATCGTTTGTGCTACGTTTGTGCTCATTTGTGCCGTTAAAAGTAACATTTGTGCTACTATGTTTTTTAAGATATTCCACGTTATTTGTTACACGTGTGACGTCATCCAGCCCCCCCATCAATGTCCAAAACTCACCAAAATGGTCTCAATCGTTTGGGCTATGTTTGTGCTGATTTGTGCCGTTAAAAATAACATTTGTGTAGCTATGTTTTCTAAGTTATTATGTACAAACGTAGCACAAACGAATAGCAGTGTTTTTAATCATTTTTGAATAACATGGGGGGCCAGCTTCACACAGGTGTCAAGGCTTTGTCAAGCCTCGATATGTCTACATAGCCTAGATATGTCTAACGTGCTTCGTAGTATACCCAACAGGGCAATGTTTATTAACTTCAGAACTTGCAACACACTGCACTGCATGGGTGTAAAATGTAAAAAAACAAAACAAAAACAAAAAAACAGCAATTATCCATTAGGCCTATCAAATTATCGAAAAAAACTAGACAAACACTCGAAAATAAAAACATATAGGCTATAGTATGCTATATATTGCAATGATGACCACTCAGTAATCAATAATCAACTAGATACAGCGTGGAATGATTAGTAATTTCTGATTGACACATCTGAATACCTATCTGAACCCCTATTCCGCCCCGGACACCTCCCCCCAATCAATACACATCGGAACTGACACATACTATGGACACAGAGAGGGAGCGGGAGACACAAACACTCACGCGCACACACACACAGGCCGAAAACAGGAGATAGGCTACAGGGGAACCAACAAAACAGTCCAACAAGGGGCTAATACCCTCAGCGCAGAGTATGCTATATATCGCAATGATGACCACCCACACCCAGTAATCAATGATCAACTAGATACAGCGTGGAAGCGCGATTTCTTCCTACCGTAGCCTAGGCCTACTTGTCCAAAATGGCCCATACAGCATCCAGACCCCCGGCCTCCATTACCCTGCTTCTTTCTCTACACCTATGCCCTTTAGAAATGACCTCACGTAAGGAAAGGGGTTGAACCGGGCAAGCGGCGGGCCGACAAGGCAAATGAAAAGTAGGGAGGAGATGGTAGAGGTGGTAGCCTATTCCCTGAAAGCCCTGATGACATTCCGCAGGCTATCGATGCAAAACTGCTGGCAGAGCGTCTCAACTTCTCTCTCCCCGAACAGCGCGTCACCCTCCTGTGGCCAATATTGTGGATAAAGCACTTTCAAATCATTGATTAGCTTGTTGTACCCTGTTTGGTCTTTCCCCTATTTCTAAAGACTAATAAGAAAGATATCAACATTGAACACTACACAAACAGTAATTTATTTATTTTTCGTTTAGGCGATTTATTTTTTTTATATTGACGTAGGAGTTGACGGATCCAATAAAAAAGGTTCCAGATTCAACGTCGGAGGTGCCGGAACATGTTCCAGCGTGTTCCGGCTCAAATTAAGCCCTGATTCTAAGAACAGAGAGTTCAAGTTAAATGTTGTTGTGCGGAGTTCTAAGAAGTGTGCACCCACACAGACAGGAACTGCACCCTGTCTGTGTGTGTGTGTGGGTGAGATAAGAGTGTCACAATGAAGTCGCTAAGTCTTGCTTCCTATTTTCTGTGTGCATCTCTACAATAAAAAGACACAGCTTTTGGGCTGCAGAGTCAGAGACTGATGGTGTGAGGAATTCTTCCTTACATTAGCAGGTTCTCCTCTTGGTACCAGAGTTTGTGGGCAAAGCCATACTACGTGTTGTGGTTCTTGTATCTATATGTTGGGGTTAAATTCCCTGACAGTTACCAACAATGTTAACAACAAACTCAGCTTTACTGCTGCAACAAAATATGACCGCCGCCCAGTCCAGCACATTTTTTCCACAAAAATAAATCACGCTGAAAGGCCTATATGATTCTAACTGTCTCACTAAATTGCATTATCCACACTCAATTATCACTGGTATCTGCTAGACAACAAGTACCAAAGCATGATTAGTTCATAGATTTCACATGTAAAATTAATTTTATACAACCCCACATGTATGTGTGTGTGTGTGTGTGTGTGTGTGTGTGTGTGTATCTGTTTGTGCACATGTGTGCACATGAAATGGGTTAACATGACCCCTGGAGGCAAACATGCGGAAAAAAAATGGTCATCCTAGGCCCTACAGTTCTCAAGATATTCACAGAGAACTGTGTCTGCCCTACCCTCCTTTCGGGGGGTCCAGTCCAGCGGGGTGGCTACAGATCAAAACGAAAAACGACGGTTCCATGCTATCCATGTGGGGTTACATGCCCACCAAGTTTTGTGTACCCCGGTCTTTTAGTGTCCCGGGAATCCTTGTTGGTGTACGTCACTAAATGTACACATAAATTATTTTATTGTAAGGCCCCCCATGAACGAAAGTACACAAAACTTGGCATGCATTCGGAGGGTGTCATAATGATCCTACACTTTTAATTTCGTGCAGTTTTGACCTTGTCAGCCAGAGACATTGTAATGAAAACACCTAATTTTTTGCTTTTTAATTTTTAACTAGGTGGCGCTATACATGAAATAAGTGGTAATGGGATGGGTTGACATGCCCCCTTAAGACCAACATAACAAAAAGGTGGACATCCTAGGCCCTACGGTTCTCAAGATATTCACAGAAAACTGTCTCCGGCCACCTACAGGCCAGTTGGTGTATAGTAACATAAATTAATTTATTGTGTGGCCCCCCATGAACGGAATTCCACGAAACTTGGCGTGCATTCAGAAGGTGTCATAATGATCCTACACTTCCAATTTCGTGCAGTTTTGACTATGTTAGGTCACAGATACCTGCGATTACAACACCTCATTTTTACTTTTTTGTTTTTAACTAGGTGGCGCTATACATGCGCTTCGCTGCAGTCATAATAATTGGGCTATTGATAGCCTACTATTACTTTACTACTATTACTGTTATTATTATTATTATTATTATTATTATTATTATTATTCGGATGAGGCAAAGGAATGTACATCTGAGTCTGAAATGTTGGTTACAAACAGTCTGCTGTAACTGCACTGCTGCTATTATTAATTGTTAACTTCCGGGAACTATTTGAGGCTTCCATTAGCTGCCATTGTTGGAAAAAAATGGAACATTAGCGTCAATGGAGTTGTCGCAACTCTACCTTTATATGTTTAGCGCCTCTCTAGCGTGTTTGGCTATAGTGAGAGGTGGCTATCCTGAATTCTTTATATAGCTTACTATCAATCAAATAAGTGGGGTTTCACTAATAAACTTATCAGTGTGTAATCAGTGTTTAACTTGTGTGTGTGTAATGGCTAACTTATTATATGAAATACTATTTCCCTTTAAATCACTATTTAAGCATTAATATGTACACTTTAACATCAAACTTTAACAAGGTAATGTCTTGGACTTACCTTTATCCTTTAAACACTTTCTAACCAAAATTACTCTTTTTCTTAATTAACTTAAAATATCAAAATAGTCATTCACCACAACTGTTTTATAAAAAAGTATAAAAGATTTACTTAGAAAAAAAGGTAAGTATTTAAATGTGTCTTTTCAAAAATCACTTCTCCAATCATAAATGCATTCACATTGAAAACATGAGGGCCCAAAAAAAAAAAAAATAGCCGCAATAACCTAACTGTAAATACCCTTCAAATGTTCAAATGATGCAGGCCTGAATGCAGTACGGGTGCGTTGTAACCTTAAACTGGGGAGGGGGGGGGGTGTTATTTCATGAAAATGTTCAGATTCAACTTTAGCCCAGATTTTCTAATGCTCCCATGTCTTGGGAATACATTGATGTGAAAAAATGTAAAATCAAGCCCGAAACCCCCCCCCCCCCTGAAAATTACTTTTTCAACCCTGAAAACGTGTGTTTTTTGCCAACTTTCAAAGTACATAGTGGATTTATGTTCATGCTGGGTCCTTTAAAAGGTATTTAATGTGGCATGCAATGCCGTAAGAGTACTTTGCACTACAAAGGGTATAGTGTCAAGGTCATATTTTAGGTCAAAGGTCACAAAAATGGCTCAAAATGCCTATTTTTTTCCAAAAAAACACAATATTCTAACATTTTGTTAAGTTCAGTGTAGAGAAATGTTCATTATGGGCCCTTTGATGGTCTTTCATGTGGTATGTCATGTCATGAGAATAGTTTGCATTATAAAATATCCTATTTTAAGGTCAGATCAAAGGTCACCCAAATGCGCCAGAATTACATTCAATAAGAAACATTAAGCAGAGATCATTACAATGCACAATGTAAAACAAAGTTGACCTCAGTCATAATGTTCTGCATGGTTCACTTTGATAGGCCATCTACAACTGCATCAAAATCCTCCCAGGACACGTCTGCTCTAGAACTTATCTTTGACAAATATGTCTTCAAGTTGTTGGCATATCTAGACAGAGGCAGATTTTTATAATTCTCCTTCAGCTTGAACAGTGGAGATGTTTTGGGCAACGACAGACTGGTGGCCTTACTGTATCTTATCTCAAGATAGAGCCGGTCACCTTTGGCTTCCTCTGATATGACTGTTGACTGAATGAACTCGTCGACCTCCTCTGGCTTTGTGAAGGGACCACCCATGGACTTCAGTTTGTGCAAGTCTGCATTGCGTTTTCGATCCAGGTCCTCATTCTGAGCTTCTCTCACACTTAGTCCCTTCTCTTCCAGCTTCTGCTGTGAATCCTTCCGGTTCTTCCAGAGGGCTACAAGCTTACCATCGTGCCTTACCAGGTCACGGAATCTGTCCATTTCGTCTGCTGGCTTTAGTTCAATCAGGTCAATTGACTTCGCCTTCACAATGCTGCTGCTTGCAGCAGCTATCTGACAAGCCCCACGGACTGACAACTCATGCTGAAATGATCCCACATGCCTCTCAGCAGCAATGTTGTTGATTGGTGCATGTTGCAACTTAGCTTGATCCTTTTTGTTGACAAGGAGTTCACTGTTTTCATCAAAATCTCCAAAACCAAAGACATCTGCCCGCTGTCGATGAAACCCCTGAGCTAGCTTAGGGAGAGCAAGAGAAATGACTTTGACAATTCTGTCTGAATGTTCTCGCACAACACTGGCAACAGCCGAAAGAATCTCTTCACTGTACTTGCAGTGTTGGAATGACTCCATGGTTATGAATCCAAAAGCTGGCTTAGAAGTGTCCAGAAGTGCACGCGGATCAGTCGTTGACAGATCAAGGTACAGTTCCTTCATGTGATGAGTGAGTCTGCTGTAGTTGATAGCTGTCGACGTGGTGATTGCTAGGAAAGGCTCTATCAAATGGACACCAAACAATGCGCCTACTGCCAGGTGCACCTTCAAAAACTCAACTCCTTCAAATGCCCTCACAATGCATGCCAGGCTATTAGTGACATGCTCATACTTTGCAAGAAACGACCAGATGTAGGGATCAAGGTAAAGAATCACGGCACAAAGGTACACAAAACGATTGAACCGTTCCTTCCTGAATCCTACTGCCAGATTCTTCTTGGGTGACCTATGGATTGAGAACTGTGCGCTCTGGTTCCATGCCTTATGGTTGAAATCAGGACTAAAAAGATTGGTGATACAGTGGATGAACTGCTCAGTAATGCTGTTGTGTTGATTTGTGGCAGTTAACTTACTGAAAATCTTCTCTGAGCCTATACCCTGTTCGATGGCTGCAAAGAGATTGATGAGTTCACGGTTGAACATTAGCACAGGATGAGTGTGGCATAGAAGGTGGTCCGGTGGTCCACATCTTCAAGTTCCTTCTTGGATTTTGACCTTGTTCCATGAATGCAAATCGCCATTGTTAATTCGTTCGTCAGTACTGGACATGCCAAACTTCAATTATGGTGAATGTGGGTTTTGTCACTGAATAAAAGCCACATCACATGAGACGGTTTTTTAGAAACAAAATATCTTAACTTGTATGACACTTAAATTGTCTGTCAGTAGTGTGACACATTTCGACGAGAACCATGATTTGATGAAGTGTGGGAATGTTATTGATTTTTTTGGGGAAAAAGGCATTTCGGTGACCTTTCACCTACAATATGACCTTGGCATTAGACTTTTCATTGTGCAAAGTACTCTTACGATACGACATGACACATATGAGATCATTAAATGGTCCAACATGAAATTATTTATATGTTGTAATAGGCCAAAAGTGGAAAAGCTGTGGAATATGGCAAAAAACACGCATTTTCAGGGTTTAAAAAGTATTTTGGGGGGGGGGGGGGGGGGGGGGGGGTTTGGAAGAACATTTAAAAAAAATTACACAGGAGTGCTTAAAACATCTTGTTGCATCAGGAAATCAGGGCTATTGTGGTATTTGGTATTAACACCCCCCCCCCCCCCCCCCCCCCCCCACACTTAAACAAAATGGCTGCTTCACCACCAAGGCATAAAAAAAAGAAAATGGTACCTTTACTCAATGGGAATGTAGCCTCACACACGCAGAATCAAAGGCAACAGCAGCAGGAGATATGACGAGAAGATTCACAATGAAGAGGAGACGGTTAAAGAGAAGATTCATGCAGCTGACGACCTCGCAAAGTCCAGACCTCGCAAAGTACACAGCTTCATTACTTGAGTAAAAGTACAGATACCCTTTGCTAAATTTTACTCAAGTACAAGTAAAAGTACAACAGTCAGATGTGTACTTAAGTAAAAGTACTGAAGTACTTGTTTTTAAAAGTACTTGAGTATTCAAGTTATGAAAAATGTTAATGTTAATACCTTTTTACCATGTTGCCAGGGATGGCCAGTTTTTCTAATACATGTATTTAAAATACTTATTTCAAATACAAAATACTATTTTGTAATTGAAACACTTAAAGCGAAAACTATCATTAACTTGTTCAGAAAATTGAAATAGTGGCGAGGTGGGGCCACGGGTTGGCACATTCCCGGGATGGACCTGCTGCATCTTCATCCATTGTATCGTCCATGGTTTTGACTTTGGCGGAAAGCTGAACGTGATTGCTGATAGGCTGTCCCAATCAGTGGCACCTGCACTGAGGGAAACAACAAATTGAGGGTTTCCGAGATTTTTCTTTTTCCTTTTTTTTAGAAGAAGTAACGGGTACTCACGGTTATGGATAGAAATGTAGTGGAGTAAAGAGTACAATATTCAAATGTACTTGAGTAAAGTAATGAGTACTCCCCAAAAATGATACTCGAGTAAAGTACAGATCACTCAAAATTGTACTCAAGTAAATGTACTCCGTTACTGTCCGGCTCTGGCAAAGTCCACCACTCGACAACGCTATCCGGCTCCGTCGGGTCTTTGTCGTTCTTCTTGCAGTTTCACACAGGCTTTAACTAGTCAAGGTCACTGATTGATAGCTTGTTAGCAAAGTCCATGCAAAGCACTAGCCACTAAGTCAGTAGCTAATTTAAACTTCTTTCTTTCTTTGTGTGCCGAGTCGTCCACTCAACCGGACATAAACTATCACCATTTACGCTTTGTATAGGAGTTCTTGTTGAACACTTACTAAACTGGTGCATTACATAAACAGTTCTCTATAAGCAAACACGCTTCTCGACACGTACTCTTTCGTGCTTTCTCCCAACTCCCATTTTTTTGTTGTCTTTACGTTTCTCCCGCACCACTCACTTCCTTGTCCTTTGAACTTGAATGTGATTGGCTCATTCACAAAACTTTAGAAATAAAATAAATTCACAAAACATTTGTGTAACTCTTTCTTCCTATTATTACAGGCATTTTTAAAGCATTTTAACATATTATTAAACAACAAATATTTAACATTTTAAATGCTATTCTCAGTAAAGATGAACATTACCCAATATGCATTTCTCTTATTGAGCAAACTCATAAATAGATTGCTGGTCAACGAATCTTAACCTTTTAACCTTACATTCTATTTTTTAAACTATGAAATTATGTATTCCCATTCGTATACATTTTCAACAGGGTTACATATGGCTCTGATGGTATGGCTATGGTATGGTATTCTCTCCGATATAATAAATACAACACATTGGGTTTGGCAAGAAATTTGGCAATACTACTTTCACACAAGTGATTGAACCCCTGCTTGGAGACATATTGTCCGTTTTGCTTTTAAGGATTTCATCTGCAATGGAAAAAAATGGAACGACATGTAGGCTATGCTTACTTTAGTGCTGGACTTGGACTCGACTTGATCAATAGGGACTCGACTCGGACTCGACGTGGATCAATAGTGACTCGACTCGGACTTGACTCGGATGAGTAGTGGACTCAACTCGGACTTGACTTGGAATTTTTTTTTAATGACTTGGACTTGACTCGGACTTGAACACTGGGGACTCGAACCTGGACTCGGACTCGAGGCATAGTGACTTGACTACAACACTGCCATAGTCATATGGTTTAAGCGTGACTACTCCCAATGGGTAGTCACTTCATCAAATGTTGGTGGTTTGTTACCTTACTTGTTGTGAGCAAGGTTGTCTAGTGATCTTGCTGTAACAGTACAGATCCACATACATTTTGTCGTGTCGCATTCCACTCTAGTCCTATAGGTGACGTCAAGCGACTTTAACGTGCCCGCAAAGCATTCCGGGAAGGCAGCGCTGCATTTGAAAATATGTTGCGCGTCAAAAAGCTGGGCGATGCCCATCTTTATGCAAATTAATCTGTTGAACGCGAGGCGACTATCAGAGAATGTCTAATAAGAGGAGAACCGCCACCAGAGAATGTCTAATAAGGGGAGAACCGCCACTCTTGGGAAACTTCCGGTTTCTGAACTGGTTGCAGTTCCTTTTCTGGTTCCACATGAGGGCGCTCACGAATAAGTGCAGAATTAATGGAGGTCTATGGAGCTGTACCCCTCAAATCCACTTTTCTCGGGATATAATTTTTTGCCCAGAAATTTGAATGTTGCATGCGAAAGAGGGGGCAGAGAAAATACACACCGCTGAGTATTATATTTTTTGAGTCACTTATTTGTTCTAAAAAGCCTTTCAAATGTGTCAATGACGTCATTCATTAGCAGAAAGCTAGTGTGTTGTGGGCAACAACGACCCAACCTGTAAGAAATCGAAAGGATGTAAGTACTCGTTCATTCAACTTTTGACCTATAATCCATAGTGAGCTTGCAGAAACCACAATCAAATCTTCGATTTTTCAACGACAACCAGGTGAAAGAGACAAATTTAGCCGTCTAGCTCCATAGACCCCCATTGTTTTTGCACTTAATCGTGATCGCCCCTAGTGGAACTGCAACAGATTGCAGGTACAATGGAGTTAATAGGGAGTGATCCGGCTCTCCGTAAACCATAGACAGTAAAAGAAATGGACGAACAGACTCCGTCGTTTTCAATGAGAGGGCACTGAGTCAAATAGAACGATTTTTCAGTTGGTCCCCCCAGTACTGCGCAGCCTCACACTTAACTTCGTGATGATAGCCATAGAACTGAATCTTGTAACTCATATGATAGACACACAGAAATTCTTCTCACATTTCCTTCGCCTTCAAAGTCATCAAAGTTAAACATTTATTTATGTATTATTATTAATATCATCCTCACCAAGTCGTGTTAATGTTGAAGCTACCATACATGATCATCTTCAAAAACAGTCATGCTAAAACAAAACAAAAAAGTTATAGCCTTGAAGCTATTTTCTTTCCACTTTTCCGACATACGGTCAATCCATCGAAAACCTCTGAAATGATTACTGCCGTTTTTTTTTTTTTTTTTTTTTAAATTAGGTTGCCTCTGTGTAATGCTTTACCTTAACATACGGTCGTGTATGCTAGGTTTTGCTTACGAGTTACCGTCATAGACAGTAAGGTGGACTGAGCTTCTTATCCAAACAATACGGTGATCTCCCTACGGCGCGAAAGAGAGATTACGTCAAAGCTAGCTTCCCTCCAACCAAACAAGCTAACCATTCTTCTTACGGGTAACCAACATTACGGACGAGGTAGTGGAGTCTGTTTTGCCTTTGTAGTGTTTATGTTGATTACACAAAAGCTACAATATCAGCACAGGATATATGTTATATGAAGTTATGGTATTTCAAAAAAATCCTAGAATGAATGGACTTCTATTGGAGTTAGCAGAGAGGTGGTCCCTCCAGCCTACGTCGATTCTTCTACTTCCGGGAATTCGCCTGCCCCCTTGCCGTAAACGGGCTCTGCGACTATCCAATGAAAGGACGTAGGTCCTTTGTTCTACCACAACGGTGCCTGTGAAACTTTGGTTCCGCTTACAAGACAAATAATGTTTTAACAATCTCTTTCACGACCACCCAGTAGTCCATAAAACAAACGAAACTATTTGAGATTGCATTGAGTAGTTTAAATAAAACAAGATTTCAAAATGGCTTGCATAGTTTGTTTAGTCTATTAATGTGTTGTATACTGTTAAGTACATGCCTAAAATTGTGGTCCATTTGTGGAAAAACACTTAAGATACGTTAAAACGAACTGAATATGAGCTGGTAACTGACATTTTAAACAAAACGCCCACACACGACTGAACGAGGGGAGGCAGCGCGACCCCATGCGTATGTTGTGTCGTGCAAGTGGATCGGTACCGTGACCGGTTCGCTCGCATGACACATTCAACAGCATCTAAGCAGATTTTCTAAAATCGTAAAGTTAACTCCTTAATATCTATGAAAAAAATAAAAAGTCAAGTCATTTCAAGTCATTTGTCTCAAGTCTAAGTCAAGTCTCAAGTCATGATTAGCAAGTCAAAGTCAAGTCGAGTCTTTTATACATGTTGATCAAGCAAGTCTCAAGTCCTGAAAAATGTGACTCGAGTCTGACTCGAGTCAAGTCATGTGACTCGAGTCCCCCATGTCTGCCAAGCAAAAACCCAAAATAATTCTCTTATTGAGAGGAAGCAAAAAAAAAAAAATCAATACAGTTAACAGTCAGATGCTTCTTTCTTATGTGTTCTTAGATATGTGACTTTCATGCATATCAGCTGGCCAACACACACACACACACTCTCACTCAGGCCTCATGTCGACTGACAGGAGAGAAGACAAAGACAAAACGGACTCACTTTTTAGTTGCAACACATACAACACATAACATGTAGCCTATAGTTTTAGACACATTCTTTCTCCTAATTATTTTGTGGTATATTTGATTGGCTGACACACAATGTTAGCAGCAATGGGATGTTTTGAATAGGCGTCCCCACCTTTATCTTAGTTTGGCCCAACTAATGCTGCTGACCATGTGTGACTGCCACAGACAGACAAAGCTGCCAAGTAAATTAACTTTCCCTTAACAGCGCAGATGAGGCGGATGTTTTCTTAGATTCAAATAGCTTTGCAGCTCCGAACAAACTATGCCAATTAGTAGTTCAAGCAGGGGCAGGTTGACACTCAGACATGTTAGTATCAGAGAGTACCTTTAGCAGACAATTGCCAAGCACACATACACATAACCCATAGGTCAGAAACATACATAGACATACATGTTGAGACACAAACTCATAGACTCATGTTCCTGATTGGTTACTGTAAAGTGACTGGTCTCAAAATTTGACAGATTGTCCAATTTAGCAAACCCAGTGATGGTGATCCCCCACCCAGACCCAGCATCAATCATCTGTACCTCTCAGGAGATTCGTTGACTTATACCGGTTATGTGTGCGCACACAATCTGTTCCTTGTTTAGGGGCAAAATGCCCAATTCTGTCAAGGGCCTAGATACACTATACAGCATATCACCCAACATGGACAGTAATCTTGCTCAACTGAATCTCCCTTGTTGTCCAGCTAAGGACTATAGCGTACTAATAGCGTAAGGACAAAACGTACTACTTACCGAGAGCGCATCTTACCAGCGGGCTGAGGGATCACACACAGTAAGTTTGGTAAAAAGAACAATCCTTAATTCAATAGATCAATATAATCCTTATCAATCTCGGCAGAACCTCCATAAACTGTTGGTAATTTTGATACCATAGATTTAATAGAGACCCAGTCAGACCAATAGTATGAAAAATGCATGCAAAATAGCATGACTTCACCTAAAGATCCATCAGCTGCTCTAGACAAGGAAATAGTTAGGGTTTAAGTATCCTTCCAGGCTGACGGGAGATGGCGTTGGTCATCCCATCTCACGTGGACTACACTGAATCAGACTCTGATTAGTGGCAACCTGGCAATCCGGAGCAGATAGCTACTGATGCAGCCATGCAGAACAGTGAAACACTGCAGTCATAATATTCCCGCTTATCTCTAAATACAGTCACACACAGATATACACAGGGACAGTACAGATATCATAGAGTCATTACATAGAATCATACTTTTAGTATCAAAGTGACCCACTAATGAGAAATGCAGAATATTAAACCACATATTGGAATATTGGACATAATGTTCTATTCCACTTTCTCTCAATGTTCATATTTTTCAGTTGGCCAACATTTCTAAAAAAACGTTTTTTGTATTGGTCCTAAGTAATATTCTAATTGTCTGAGATACTGAATTTGGGATTTTCATTAGTTGTCAGTTATAATCATCAAAATGAAAATAATTAAACTTTTGAAATATCAGTCTGTGTGTAATGAATGACATACAAGTTTCATTCAGTGGAATTACTGACATGATTGAACTTTTTGATGATATTCTAATTATATAACCAGCACCTGTGCATTTGGCCTTATAAACTCTTAAAGTCATTGGACCTTCCCTTTCGGATTTTCTTAGGTCCTCTGTGACAGACGGTTCTGCAGATGTCTTTTGCAAGGGTATTGTCAAGCAGTTTCTTCATAGTAAAGATGCTACGGCATTTTCTGTGATACAATATGGATGGTATTCTACCCTCAGGGAGACCTTTAGCAAGATCAAGGATGGGGCGATAGGCTCTTATTTCAGCTGCTCTCAGTAGTGTGTTCCATGACTTTATGTTCATACAGTAGGTGCCACAAGGTTTATCATCTGAACAATGTATTAAACACTCCGCCTGAATACCACTACTTCCTTCTGCCATGCTTCTCTATTCTGGGATGTACAACAATTTGAAAGCAACAGAGATATATCAGGAATGATGTGCTAATTTTGTTGTGCTGGGCAAATGATGTGCTAGGCATTTTCCTACTCAGCAACAGTGTGTGTGACTGTGTGTGTGTGAGAGAGGGAGAGACAGAGAGAATATATGAAGTGTGTGTGTGTGTGTGAGTGAGAGAGAGTGTAAGAGAGTGTGAGTGTATGTGAGGAGAGAACATGTTTGTGTATGTGAAGTATGTGTGTGTGTATGTGAGGAAGAGAAAGAGAGTGAGAGTGCAGTGGCTTGACTGTGCATCATCAGTATTCTGCCACTCTCATCAGTATTCTAGCCTAACAACTGAAACGGCTCTCTCACACATGGCTACATCTCTGTATATTATTTAAGTAAGTATAAGTAAGTATATGGACTCTTTTGATCCCGTGAGGGAAATTTGGTCTGCATTTATCCCAATCCGTGAATTAGTGAAACATACTCAGCACACAGTGAAGTGAAGCGCACTAATCCCGGCGCAGTGAGCTGCCTGCAACAACAGCGGCGCTCGGGGAGCAGTGAGGGGTTAGGTGCCTTGCTCAAGGGCACTTCAGCCGTGCCTACTGGTCGGGGTTCGAACCAGCAACCCTCCGGTTACAAGTCCAAAGCGCTAACCAGTAGGCCATGGCGGCCCCTAATTTTTGTCCTTTCTTTTGTTCACACACAAATTGGGGAAGTCTACAGTACGGTTTACAGCAGACATCATTGCTTGATAATGATGTTAGTACCTTACTTGGGCCGGTTGGGTTATTATATCTTGTCATTCACAAGTAGCCTAGTCATTGGTCATATCCTTACTCATTCTCACACATCTGAATCATAACAAAAAATAAAAATAAACAGGACTCACCTTGTAATCTGTTTTTGACACTACAACAGCCATTGTTGTTCTGTAGCCTAACTAAACTGCTTCCATCCACATACTGGCCCTGTGGCCCAGCAAACACCAACAACATACTCTAAAGTTGGCAGTTTATATTTGTATTGTAGAATGTTCAGAAAAGAAATCTAGTTCCAGACAAATTGAAAAAACAGATTTTAGGCCTAATAGTTATGCAGGATCTACATGCATTCTCTTTAGAATTGAAATATCATGGCATGTCCGATCATTATAGTTTTGGTATCATTAAGGAAAACAGATTAATTACCCTAAAATATATTTTTCTGAGAAGTCTATATATTCTAGATGTGATATAATGTGCATTGAGACATCTCCCAACTTCCTCCATACCACTATACCTTAGTTCTGTAATGTATTTTGCATTACATTGATTACATGCATTGATTTTCAATGGACAGCTATTAGTTATGGGTCTTAAATAGCTGTGTAAAGTGTATTCAGCTATCTAACCCATATATTTTCTAAAAGCCTATACTCTGTAGATGTGATATAGCAAGAGTTTGGATTTGACCCACCCACTTTTAGTCTTTTGCCTCTATCTAATCCTATATTATAGGTGAAAAAGTGTATGACGGATACATTTTAGCCTATGTAATTCATGGAAAGCTAAATTATCCATCTAAACTGTATATTTTCTAAAAGCCTATGCCATTTACATATGATATATCATAGATTAAGACATATCGCATCATCCCACACACTTGCATACACCTATACCTACACATAGGCATGTATTGTGAATTGTACTGGGTATAAAAGCTAGTAAAAATACTACTAAGCTACCACTTAGAAAACATATCTCTCAGACATAGAGGATTACGAAAATCATTGCTAGATTTTGCCACCTTTGCTGATACATGGTGCTCTGGCCCATGGACTATGATGGTGGGGACAAAATTATGGGCTTGTTTGCTAATTTTATTTTTTGTACAATGAGCACACAGTTTAGTGAAATTGTACTAAAACTAGCACTATTTACTGGAGTGGACAATTTAGTAAAACGTGTGCACTAGGTAGTAAAACAAGTGCACATTATACAAACTTGTGCACAGAGCAAAATGAGCACACTATTTCGTGCGCATGTTCTCTCCGTATATATATATAAAAAAAAAATTCTCGACTTCATGGCTTAATTTCACTCTGACCATCAACTGTGAAACCAGATGTGTGTCTCTCCTAAATGTCCAATGAATTCATTTAGGCACAGGTGGACTCCAATTAAGTTCTAGAAGCATCTCAAGGACCATTTACAGAGGTAGGATGCACTAGAGCTCAATTGCAAGCGTCATAGGGTCTTAAATAGGATATTACCGTCTCTTATTTTGGAGTATTTTGTGTAGAAAGAAAGTAACACTTGTGGTATACTCTTCTGAAACTCTTTTTTTTAACTAAATTTATACATTTCCACATTTTAAAACCACTCCATCCACCCTTATTGGAACAAATAGCTTAACTGCAGAATGACTTCTAAAGCAGTGGGACATCTGGTTGGTTCTGGGTGCAATTAGAGGGTGTCCAGAGGATGAGCAGGCAGAGTTTAACTGAAAAATGTAAATGTGAGTGTATGTATGTGTGTGTGTGTGTGTGTGTGTGTGTGTGTGTTTAAGTATGTAGGTTTTAGTTGTTGTGCACTTTTTTAAACTTATATTGGATTTTATGGTACGGTGGTGTTTTTACAAATGTTCAAAATGTTCAAAACTAATGCACAGTATATATATGCAACAGCAGTATTTGCACTTTTAAAATTTTTTATTTATATAAATTGTGGGTGAACTTAAACTGTATGGTTCCTGTAGGCTTTGCGTGGGGTGTGTGTGCCCTGTAGGCTTTGCGTGGGGTGTGTGTGTGTGTGTGTGTATGGGGGGGGGGGGCCTCCATGTCCATTTTGCTTGGGGCCCCCAAATTCCTTGAAACGCCCCTGCTTGTTATTAGACCTCGCTGACTTGCCAACTGGCGTCGTGATGTCTCCACTCGAAAGGGGAGGAGATGTAGGCAACTATTTAAGAGGGCATTTAAACAGCCTGTTGATACGTTGTCAGCCTAGAGGGACATCTCAGTCAGTGCATACTGTGAAGTTATACCCTTTATTTTTTCATTCATATTTGTTGGGAAAAATGGCTAGCAGCAAATTTCGCTCCATTGAGAGCCCCATGAAATTTAAAGATCAGGATTACAAATCCCTGAGAGATGCCTGTTTAAAGTCTGGTTCTCTCTTCTGCGACACTACATTTCTTGCTGACCAGAGCTCCATTGGAATGCCCGTGGATCCCAACACTGACAAGGTGACATGGTTACGACCCAAGGTAGGTTAAATAATCCGTCTCCATTATATATTGTATCAATAGTCAGCTCCTTCAAAGCTCTTTAAAATCATCTGAGTATTCATGTAACTAATTTTCCTCTTGTCAAAATGAAGATGAACAAGGAATAGGTATGGAATAGAAGATGGATATATCTGGGCTTAAGCAGGCAAAAGTTATATCTGAATTTACAAATGCTAACATTTCAACATAAAATAAATGAATAGCAGTTACTGCCTAAAAGTTATTCAGGTAGCTGCCTGCAGGTTAGTGAGTATACATTTTGTGTGTTTTATGATGTTTCTACTCTTCAATATGAACTCCTGTTACCATGTTCCTGCAGGAGATCTGTGACAATGCTGTATTTGTGGAGGGCACTATTGGCACCACAGATATCTGCCAGGGCCAGCTGGGTGAGTGTGCACTCTATCTATCCACCATTTATCTACTCTGTATATCTGTTCAGCTTCTCTATACCTATTATAGTATGTCTAAGGACTCCCCTGAGAGATGGTTATGAGCACTTGGATAGATTTCCCTTCTTCTTCTCTCCCTTATCTCTCTGTCCTGCCACCCCTCCCTCTGGGTCTGTTCCACAGCAATTGACTAACTTGACTGGACTTGCAGGGGGGAAGGATTAATGTCTTCATAATTTGTTCTCTCCTTTCTAATTCAGTTAGCTATGCTTACTGTTTTAGTATGTGCATGTCCATGTAAACTTGTGTGTGTGTGTGTGTGTGTGGGGGGGGGGGGGGGGGGGGGGGGGGGGTGTCCGAGATGTTTGTGTGTGTGTGTGTGTTTGTGTGTATTTTTAATTTTTTTACAAATATGCTCTAGCCCCTACAGCAAATTTTGTCCTTGGAATACAGATGAGTAACATTAACACAGGAACACAACATCTCTCGTGTTTTGGAAAACATATTTGGCATAGTGAGGGTTGAGTTTTAGGAATTTCTGAGAAATGTGCCCACACAGGCTATTTGCCCTTGCAATAGTGTGTCTGTGTGTGTGTGTGTGTGTATGTGTGTGTGTGTGTGTGTGTGTGTGTGTGTGCGCGCGTGTGCGTGTGTGCGTGTGTGTGTGTACAGCATGTGTGTGTGTGCAAATATTATTGTGATTTTCCTCATTCAGGTAACTGCTGGCTCTTGGCAGCACTGTCCTGTCTCACCATGCATCCTGAGCTTTTTGTAAAGGTGGTTTCATCTGAGCAGAGCTTGACGGAGGGATATGCTGGGATCTTTTATTTCCATGTAAGAGCTGTCAAATGCACTTAACTTATCCTGCTGTGACATGCAACAGGAGACTTTAGTATATGAGGCATATAAAACTGTGTGTCACCATACATATATCAATATACAATCACTGATAAGATTAAATTAAATGTGGTCTCTTTTATGGGGTGCCTTGAAGGTTAGGTCGTAATTAAAACTTAATTAAGGTTTGAATAAAGAAGAAGTTTCCAGACCCTTTATACATGAACATAATTATTTTGCAGCAAGCATGACCTGACTTGAGAGAGAGAGAGTAAAAAGTAAGGGATCGGTCAAGGGGAAAGAAGATATTGGAAATGACAAACAAGAGACAAGGATACGAGTTGAGACAAGAGAAGTGAGTGCTCCAGGGGTTTTACTCCAGCTGTTTTACTACCAACTTAGCAACACTCCCAGAAACAGACCAGCTGTGGGCTGGTGTGGACGTGTTTTCAGTCACCAAACAGGAAAAAAACAATTTGCACCTGGATGAAAGTCAAAACTGGTATGGGGTATATAAGTGGGAGTAAACATTGGGAGTAAAACAGAATGCAGAACAGCATATTTGATCAATCATTTAATTATGGCTCCCAAATGGAACTTTGCAAGTCAGACAGGCAAACACTCCACTTGCAAACTGTATATATGAACAAAATGTGTTAAAACCTGAGTTACAGTTTAAACAACAGTTGTCATATAGTACAATACATAGTATGAAAATTCATATGAAATTCATTTCACATATCTTCATCTCTCCTTCTTCATTTATCTATCTGATTGTGTTTCTCTGTTCTGTTCTTTTCGTGTGTGTCATCCCTCTCCCAGTTCTGGCAGTATGGGGAGTGGGTTGAGGTGGTGGTGGACGATCGGCTGCCGGTGCGCGGCGGCCGTCTGCTGTTCAGTTACTCCCGCAGCAAAAACGAGTTCTGGAGTGCCCTGGTGGAGAAAGCCTACGCCAAGTGAGTGCAGGCTTTAAGCACTTTGACGTGTGTGTACGTGAATATGTTTGTGTGTGTGTTAGATGTGTCAGATTAATAACTGTGCTGAATTCATTGTGTCTTCATGTGATGTTTACATATCTGTCTCCGCTCCTATAACACTTGTTTTTACATGCCACTCAGTATGCTTATGAGTACTGCCACTCGGTATGCTGGGATATGGTGTTTATGTGCTTATAAATGTGTTTTGTGGAGATTGATGGGATCCTACAGCAGTCTGAAAGGTGGTAATATCTCAGAGGGGATGGAGGACTTCACTGGAGGCATTGCATACTCACAGCTTGTGTCTGCCTACAAGCCCCCTGTGCTCTGGAGACAACTGACTGCATCACTGTCTAGAGGGACCTTGCTGAGCTGCTTTATACAGGTACTACAGCCAGACAGTCAGACAGACACACACACACACACACACACACACACACACCTTCATATCATATTCTTCATTACCAGGTCCAAACCAGTTTAATGCTGATATTGGCACTCTGGGCCTGGGGAACAGAAATTAACGTAAATAATGCAGGACGGCTGATTTATTTTAAAGTTTTTGCCCATTGCTTGAACACTACACATGTCTGCAACACACAATTTTGCAACACACTTGATCCTTTCTGCAACACACTAGCTCCTGCACACTACACACTATTTCATAAGACTCTTCGTTTATAAATTAAATCTCATGGGTACCATGACAACACATCTATTCAAAATACAAAACACAAGTGTTTTCAATCACCCAACACCTGAAAATACTTACTTACAAAACTGAACACCAATCAGCCAGCCACAAATAGGCCTCAGTTGATCCATTTTGAGAACTTTGCAAGCATCATGTTTACGGAATTAGCCGCCCTACATAACAAATAACAAAATCGAAATGTGCAACTGGTCTATGAGCTCTCACACTAAAAAACAGTGTGGAGAACAACATTATGAAACACAAAGAACAAAGAGAACATAGACTTAAGATTTACAGTTTTTGCCCATTGCTTGCACTTTTTGCAAAACTTTGGCTCACTGTTCTGTTATCTGTTCTGTTAAGTCTTTTTCTTCTTCTTCTTCTTCTTCTTATTGCATTGCATGTAAATGCAATGGACTATTATCACTGTTCTTCTTTTTACAGTGCATGAAAATGCACTGTTCTGTTATCCGAAGTCTTCTTCTTCTTCTTCTTCTTCTTCTTCTTCTTCTTCTTCCCACCAAATTTCTGCGTCTAATTTAGCTTCAACCGTTTAACGTAGAAACTTCGTTCAAACTTTGAAACGTAGGTTTTGAAAAGCACACTTGGGGAATGTATTTTTTATTTTTGTAAACTTTATACTTTTTGAGATATTAATAAAAAACAAGCTTATTTTTCCCCATAGACTTAACATTGGGCTGATGACATCACAATGGGCTAATTAACTTGATTTGCACCTGTATCAACTTCCAGCTGCTCAACTAGGACCCATCAAAGGGCCAGTTAAACTGATTGCACCTGTATCAACTGCTTTTTCCTCAACTAGGCCAAATAGGAGACCTTTTCCACCTAGCCATTTAATTGGACCCCATTCAATAGACCTCTCCAGAATAAGTCCCGCCTCCTAACTTCCGTATCCATCCAACCTTCGGTCGTCAAATGTCTATGGGAAATAACATGGCGTTTTGAAAGATCGTACCTGTCAAACTCTGTAGTCAAGTCAAGTCGGCTTTTATTGTCAATTTCTTTACATGCACTGGTCATACAAAGAATTGAAATTTCGTTTCTTACTTTCCCATGCAGACATAGACATGCTTTAAATACAGACATAGACATACTATGGACATAGCCATAGACAATAAACATTAAATTAAAGTGCAAGACTGAAATATAGAACATGTATGTATCAAAATAGAAATATAGGACATATATTAAAAAAAAAAAAAAAAAAAAAAAAAAAAAAATTCTGTAGGTGACAAAGTAGAAAAAGCTGCAGGGCAGATTGGCCTACACACTTCTGCCATCTAGTTTCCACTGGATTTTTTGATTTTCGGTGCCGTTTAAGTAGTATAGTCTATAGTATACTACTTAAACGGCACTGACAATCAAAAAATCCAGTGGAAACTAGATGGCAGAAGTGTAGACCAATCTGCCCACCAGCTTTTTCTACTTCGCTACCTACAGATGTTTTACCGGTATGATATTTCGAAACGCCATGTTATTTCCCATAGACAAATGACGCCCGGAAGTTGGATGGATACGGAAGTTACGGAGGCGGGACTTATTCTGGAGAGGTCTATTTGGTGCCACTTTGACATCAAATAACGTTACAGCTGAAGCGTTTTAAGCTTTTATATGAACCTATTGGCGTCATAATCTATAACTGACTTACCGGCTGAGTTGACACGAAACAAAGTTTTGCAAAATGTGTTTGCAAGTTGCAAGTTTTGCAAGCAATAGGCAAAAACTGTATTATTGACAATTGGACACAGATGTTGCTCAAACATCTTCAGATCTCACAGTAGAGTCACAGTAAAAAATACACATCTGAAGTATATTATCTGTGATAATAACACAAACCATCAAATGTTTCTGTTCATTCTGAAAGGGGTCTTTATATTTTCAGTGTGCCTTCACTGACACTAACAGCATTACACCGGAATGCAGTTGAAGTGTACAAATGTGTTTAATCAATGATCTTATTTGTGGTACAAGATTTATTTTTATATATGGAAAATAAATCTGTTAACACATTTGGAATGATTATTCTCTGTTTTAAATGACCTTGATTCCCCTTGTTTTCTTTGTGCTGTCTACAGGCCAAGACCTCGCGTGAGATTGGGACCATCACTTCAGAGGGACTAGTGAGAGGTCACGCCTATGCCATCACTGACACAAACAAGGTTTGTTCAGCCTCTGTGGACCAGACAATAATTCACAAACCAATCAAGTTTTTTATTCAGTCCATTAGGTGTTTTTGTATCCTTTAAATATGATATATGATCTGTTAAATTATAAAACGATTAAATTATTAAATGATAATTGCAACTTCATTGCAATTATCATTTTCATAACCATCGTTGGGCCTATGGGCCTTATAGGCCTATGTATTATCCATGTACTAACTTCCAGGAAATATGTATGGTATTTAGTTGACTATCATCAGTATCATATATCCAACTCTGGTAAGAAAATGTATCTGAAAACTGTTGTCACTGGCAGCCGTATTGAAAAATCCTTAATATGTCTTTAACATGCATGTGTCTACAGATACAAATAGACTCAACTGAGGTCCTGCTGGTGAAATTGCGTAATCCATGGGGTTTTGTGGAATATTGTGGACCCTGGAGTGACAAGTAAGGATGGGTTTTTATTTTATTTTATTATTACAATGACAAGTAAGGATGGGTTTTTTTTTTATTTTATTTTTTTTAATCATCTTCTTCTTCTTCTTCTTATTATTATTATGATGATGACTTCCAAACACCAAATTAACATCTCTGTTTAATGTGTATCTGTTTCTGAAATGCTCAGGTGTAAGAACTGGAAGAAGGTTGCCAAGGCTGAAATTGAAAAACTCCAGCTTCAAAATATGGAGGATGGGGAATTCTGGTGAGTCCTTGACTATAGCACAAGCACAACAATATCATGAATTTGTTGAACATACCTCAACCTGACAGACTACTGGGTTTGACTTTTGTTTTTGCTCAATGGGCATACCTCTGTGTGGATTTGTGTGTGTCTGTGTGCATATTTGAAGAGTTGTCGGAAACGGGATCATTATTATCCATTAATCTGTGTTATTTAAACATTACTTACAATGTGTGTGTGTGTGTGTGTGTGTGTGTGTGTGTGATTTGCAGGATTGCAGTGGAGGCGTTCAGTAGCCTCTTTAACATGGTGGAGCTGTGCAGTGTGAAGCCAGACTCCCTGAGCAGCGACAGTGACTCCGCCTCCTCCTGGTTTCTCACTGAGTACGAAGGCTCGTGGATCCCGGGCTGCTCTGCAGGAGGCAGCCGCAAATATAGACGTTAGTGTGTGTGTGTGTGTGTGCCCGCGAGCTCGTTCATGCAAATATGTGTTATATATGGAAATGAGTGTTTTGGAACCATAATATTTAAATGTGTTTTGCCTGTCTGTGATCTTGCAGGGTCGTTTTGGAAAAACCCAAACTTTAAGCTATCACTGACAGCAGCAGATGTCGAGGGACAGGATGATGATGATGACGATGAAGATGATGCAAACAGTGGGTAGCCTACTGGTTAAAAATTGACACTTCATTCACGATCACTTCTTATACGATCAAGGTGATTCACGCAGCTGGGTGAAATGTAAGTACAACTGCAGCCGCTTGGGGGCAGCATAAGTCCTCTGTGGTGTTCCGCGGTCGAACCGGACGAAGCGTTCGACAGCAAGGGCTGTGATTGGCTGAGTTTTCAGTGTGTTGTTTCTCTGTGTTTTTAGCAGCCCCTGCAACCTGCTAGTCCACTGTAACCTATAAGCTTTGTACATAATGTTAAACATAGTTTTGGATTCAGTGGCAAGATTTCTTGATTGTACAGTGCCTGTCTCTCAGTAATGTTGTAAAATGAGAGCTTCGTCAGCTGGCAGTAAGCTACTTTGTCGGCAGTCATGAGAAGTTCGCTTGCTACAAGGATACAAGCAGGGACGGATTAAACAAATATGGGCCCCTGTGCACAATATCAAAAAAGCCCCCCCCCCCCCCCCTCACCCTGACCGCGACGCGTTTGCGCATGCAAGTGACGTGCGCGTGCAGCCAGCGCTTCTCTCTTTGCTGTCGCTGTGCAGGCTGGTGCACAATTGCACACAATGAAAATGTAGTACATTATGTCATATATTATAACTCAGGCCCACACAGAAATGAATTCCAGCAGCTGTTTTTACTATTAGGCTGTAATCTCCCTTTGCTGTCCAAACAGTCTACAGCAACATTTTTCAAACGGACCGGACACAGTTGTCATATCTGACGTTTTCTGTCTGACTCAGGTGACGTGAACATTGGCTACCTGCATGATAAGGTTTTCACTTCACTGCTGCTTGACACTACCTTGCATGGAGACATATTTCACGTTAACAGTGGAGATGTTAGCAAAACTATAGCGTTTGGTAAATGGAGATGCAGATCATCTCCCTAATTAATTTCTTTGCGCAACAGCCCACATTATGCGCTCACTCAGCGAGACGAGTGAAATAAGTGTAGGCCTATCTGTCATCGGCATCGCCATAGGCTATTTGCTACGATATAAGCTACTGTTAGGCCTACACAAGTCAAGTCACGATTTATTTGGCTATCCAATCGCTGTGCTGTTTTCATGAACATTGCAGGAATCCACTTCATTCACCTACCCACGAGTGGGTCAGTTTCACTTTCGTAAACACGCATACACATTGAATGAGCACTCATAGCCTACCACTTCCACCTAATGTTATGCCTCTATATTTTATGAATTAAGAAGTATTTATTGATCAGGAAAACATTTAGTTTATTTTTCTTTCGGTCCGTGGTTCCATAACATCATTCAGTTGTGCTGCAAATTAACAGACAGAAGCACCGGGCTAGCCTGGGTGTTCCCATGCTGCCTTGCGCGTGATTTGATTCACGCTGCTAAGGCAGCCTGGAGACCATGGAGCAAATTTTCGCCTGAGATAGGGAACCAATCACAGAACAGGGGGGAAAGCAAGACGATGATGAGCTATGCACAGACGCATTTGATAGACATCCGTGGCACCCAATAAACGGATCTGGGCATTTTTTTCAAATACGAGAAAATGAACGTTTGGTTCCCAGACCACGTCTCATTGAGAAGTGGTGGCGCTAGCCAGGCTAGCACCGGGCATAATCTAGCCTAAATTCATGGCATTTTTTTTTTAATCCGAGGGCCCCCATTGGCTGAGGGCCCCTGTGCACGTGCACACTTGGCACAAGCCATGATCCGTCCCTGACTGCCGCAGAATGTGAAAAACTTTGTGGTCTCAACACTGCAACGAAAATTTCTTGCTATGGGGAGGAGTGACCTACAGGACTGCATCAGAAAGATCAACGAATTCCTCCGCACAACACGCAGATCTTCCCAGGGATTCAACATGCTTTAATGTAGACATTATTACACAGCTCTTCAAAGTGCTGCAGAAAGTTCCATTCACATGAATGGGCCTTCCCAACGTTCGGGCCTATGTTAAATCTTCATAAATCACCGGCAAAGCATTTAATCACCGCTGTCAATGGCAACGGGTTTTGTGCTTCTGATTAATGTCTTTCATATCACTACGCAAGGACTGGAACTTCATTCAAACGTGAAAGCAGACGGTTGATCAGCTGTGTTCTAAAGAATGTTTGATTCAAGTTCAGCAGCGTGTGTTGTTGCAAACTATTTGTTTCTCAGCAAATGCCACGATGAACGGTAACAAATAGGCTAGGTTATGTAGGCTAAAGTCATATCGTGGGGAGTTTATTATTTCGTTTTGGCAAGTAGCCGTATAATAAGCGGGATAATGTATAGAACGCCGGTCATTACTTTGAAAATAAGTCCCTTCAGGGCGGAACAAGACCCCTCCGCTGCGCGTCGGGGTCCGGTTCGCCCTGTCGGGACTTATTTTCCCAGTAATGACCGGCGTTCTATACATTATCCCTTACGTAGCCTAGGCTAGAATATAGAATGTAGACTGTTCATTATTTCAATAAATACGTTTTCTCTGAAGCACTTTTCCGACTTCGTCTTTCTATAAGCATATTAAGGAGATATGATAGAAAACTGGATTTAACTAAACCGTGATCAATTTAAGTTCCCGTGCCCCCGCTGAAAGTCTCATGCGCTTATCGTTACACTATCAAATCTATAAGTGACCGTGACAAATAGGGTATAAGATACATAAACTCACGCTATTGTATTATCATATATGTTTGGTAATGGCTCAACTGTCTCTGATTTTTCTACTGATTTGGACTGACTTGGAAACTGCGTTATGGAAGCAGTAAGTAAGTCACATCAAAAATAGTAGTGGCAGAACTCCCAAGTGACACCTTGTGGTTGTTTGTGTCAACTGCAGTTTGTGCCATTTCTGCTGGGGTGAGTAATTCATGAAGGAACCCGTCCAAACTTAACTGGTACCCACTGTAGATGTTAGTGTGTGTGTGTGCCCGCGAGCTCGTTCATTCAAACGTGTGTTATATATGGAAATGAGTGTTTTGGAACCATAATATTTAAATGTGTTTTGCATGTCTGTGATCTTGCAGGGTCAAACCCAAACTATCAGCTATCAATGACAGCAGCAGATGTTGATGGACAGGATTATGACGATGAAGATGATGCAAATGCTGCTGCACAGAATCAGAAGGAGAAAGGGAAGAAGTGCACGCTGCTGGTGGAGTTGCTGCAGAGAGACCGCAGGAGCAAGAACAAAGTCCAGTTCCTCCACATCGCCTTCCACATCTACAAGGTGAGAGAGGAGTGGCAGAGAGGAGTGGGTAGTGATGAGCGGGGAACATGGAAAATGGTGGTATATGCAGATCAAAATGTGAGAAATTTTGTATCGACATAAGAGTGACATGACACGGTCATGAACACATGAAACTGTCATGACACATGAACCCTAATCCTAACCCTAATTCTACACCTAACCCTAAATCTAACCCTAACTTGTTATGACAAAAAACGAATGTCACTTAATAACAGAAGTCTTATGTAATAAATGTTTATGACTTGTTTATGACACATTCATGACAGTGTCATGTCACTCTTATGTTGATACTGTCAAGTAAAGTGTAACCGAAATGTTACTATGGTGCACTGCTGCTGTGACTGAACAGCGATGCTCCTAGGAGCACAAATACTTATAAAATGTTGTTACAGATGAAGGCTTTGATTATATGGTAGAGTTTCTTTTTTTTTTGGGGGGGGGGGGGCTTTTTATGCCTTTAATTAGATATGATAGTGGAGATTGACAGAAAGTGAGTGGGAGAGAGAGTCGGGGTGGGATCCGGAAAGTCCCACGGGGTGGGAGTCAAACCCGGGTCGCCGGCGTACGGTGCAGGTGCCCCAGCCCCAGCCCCAGCCCCCGCTCTGAAGAGTGTATCATTTTTTGTCAAAAATGTTTTCTTTTATTCGTGCAATCCTGTATCCCTTTTTTGTCTCTTTCTCCATTGCTTTCCCATAGATTCCTCATACGGAGACACTGTTTTTAAGGATTATGAAATGTAAAATAATCTAAATATCATTGTTATAATGATATTCATAGGAAGTTCTAATAGGACGTCTGTATTAATTGTGTGTGTGTGTGTGTGTGTCTTTCTCTTTTGTTCTTCTGTATATATTTGGTTGCAGGTGGAGAACCAAGTGGGTAAGCTGGATGAGGCATTCTTCTCATCCAATAAACCCGCGGGGCGCTCGGGCAAGTACCAGGCCGTGCGGGGGGTGTATAACAGAGTACTGCTGGAGCCAGGCAATTATGTCATCATACCGTCCACCTACAGACCCAACCAGCCAGGGGACTTCTTCCTCCGGATCTATGCCAAGACTGGCAATACACTGGGGTGAGTGGTAAAAAATGAGCTGGACAATGTTTGGAGAATGTCTGTGTGTGTGTGTGAGAGAGCGAGTGTGTGTGTGTGTGTGTGTATGTGTGTGAGAGAGAGAGAAAAATCACTTCGAAGACTGGATACATATTAGTTGTTTATAAAAAAATACCTGTATTTTGGCCTAATTGTGCCCTTATTGGATAAATGTGAGGATGCTATATAAGTATTTAGCAAAAGCTTTAAAAATGTAATATGAATTCCAAAGAGTTATTCGGTTGTTAAGTTTAGGCAACAAGTGAGTAGTAGGATGACAATTTTCTTAAAGGCTGAATAGTGGAATTTTTATTTTATTTTTGCTGTCTATGGAGAAAAACAAGTGGCTCTGAAAGCTGTTGGACCCAGAAAGAAATTTATTATCCCATTATTGCATCATCACTTAATAAGCGAATTGCTTCTTGTGTTACAGACGTGAAAAGTTCACATGCTCCACAAACTTCTTCATGGTGAGTCCACCAGTCTTCATGAAGCGTGTTTTTGTGCCACATGTAAAGCATATTACTTTCAATATTAATACAAATACAACAAGTTATATATCATACCTTTTAGCTCACAGTCTCTCTCTCTCTGTGTGTGTGTGTGTGTGTGTGTGTGTGTGTGTATCTTTGCTTCAAAGACTGTGATGTCAAACCCACCTCTGCCTGAGGACCAAATGAGAGTGAATAACTGGTTCGATCAGGAGGATGTCTCTGTAAGTCCTGCCCTCCACTTTCATTAACAATTGTGTAAAACAGCAGTTAATATGAGACTCAAGGTGGCATATTTGAACTCTAAATCTAAAGATTAGATTAGATTCAACCTTTTGTCATGTACAGAGACCAGGTACATAGCCATTGAAATGCAGTTAGCATCAATCCAGAGGTGGCAAATAAGTGCTACAGCACAGTGGTGCTACTACACTGACACATCTAATCTCTAAATCTAATCTACAGCATTAGTCGTATGACCATAACATGTATTCTGAACTACAGCTATACATACAGGGGTGTATCTCTCTCCATGTTTACCCACCTTTTTCTACCACATGACCACTGCATGTCTGAGAATGAACAATGTCAGCCCTATCAGTTGGGCATTTTCATGTTTAGATCAGCATTAGTTTCTGCAGCCCTTCATTAGATTGTCTCATTACTAGGTTGAATAAAGCACAGCAAGCAATCTAATGGTCTGTTCTTTTTTTAGGACGACAGACTCGATGCTGCAGCGTTCATGAGGCTTGTGAACTCAGGTTTCAACTCACATTCATCTCGTGTTTGATTTTGTAATTGGTGTCCTGTTATCTTGTTTGACCACAAGGGGGAGAACTATCCTTCTGAGCCCTGTCAGTTGTCAGCAAAACTGTATGCTGTGATTGTGTGTCATTGGAATGAAGACATCCATCTTCAACCTCATCTAGTGGTTTCACATTTCCACTTACATTTTCACATTCTTGAGGAGGCTTTTCAGCAGAATAATGCACAAGGTTAATACTTACAATGATGCATAGTATCTGAAGGTTGATTCAACTGACAGAAAGTTTCTCTCCCAGTTTTGGAGAAGGACTATCATCTTCCTCTGGAGACGTGCCGACAGCTTGTTTTAGGAGAAGATGTATCCTTCCCACATGTCTTGCACTAGCTATTGTTCTGTCTTCTGCGTATCTGAGTGTGCATGGTTGATCCTTAATAATGCCCCACAGACCAGAGGAAAGGCCAGGCTGGACCGCACACAGGCTCTCAAGCTGGTGACATCACTGCGAAACCTACAAGTCAGTTGTTCATTGATTTTCAAATATTTTGTATCAGTCATTGTAAGGGAGACATATTGGGGATGATACGTGGCAGATTGGCTTCTGTATGTTAAGTATCTAATCAATTCATTATTTATTTTTTTTACATGTTTGTACATGTTTATGTTTATTGTTATTATGAAGACTTGCTATTGGATTAAATTAGATTCAACTTTATTGTCATTGTGCAGAGGTCAGGTAAAAAGACAACGAAATGCAGTTTGCGTCTAACCAAAAGTGCAAAAAAGTATAGACAGGAGGTACATATTATTGTCATAATTATTGTTATTACCAGTATTGTTAATCTATTATTTATCATTATTTGACTTCACTTTCAGTTATTATTTCTAATGTTAATGTACTGTAATGTTTACTGTCATTGTTGTAAGTCGCTTTGGATAAAAGCGTCCGCTAAGAAAACACAAATATATAACTGGTTTTCTCTTTACCTTTTTCCACTCTCAAAGTCAACCTTTTTCAAACATGATGAGGACTCATCCGGAACTATGAGTCCCTTTGAGCTCACTGAAGCCCTGAATGCATCAGGTATGCATACATAAGTAACATCTGGAAATTGAGGGTGCTCATTTATGTTCCAGAGGACAGAGGAATGAGACCCCTGTCTGTATTTTTGTATGTCGAAGTCAGAACATCAAATACAGTATTTGCTTTCCTCCACCCATGTAATTGCATTGGTATCACTCCTTTCCTATAAATCCAGACCTCTTTCGATCTCCTCCTTAGGTTTGAAGTGTGACAGTGAGGTCGTGAAGGTGGTTTGGGAACGCTTTGGGTCTGGGGAGATCCATCTGCCCTTCCATGGCTTTGTCTCCTGTGTCACCAGGCTGAGAGCACTCCATGGTGAGCCAGCCCAGCCTTCCACACACAGCCTGGACTTATTTGATCATTGTTTTGTTACCTTTCTCTACCTGTCACAGAGTAAGGCTTTTGCCAATGGCTTGTGATGGACTGTGTTTGTTCCCTCTCCTCAGAACTGTATGAGTCGGAGAATCTTGAGAAGAAGAAGTCAGGGCTGAAAACTGTGAGTATATCTTCATTCTGACTCAGTTCATCTCTAATCTGATCTCTTTTTGATCTCCCTCTTCTTCTTATCTTAATGTGGACAGTGATTAGATGTGGTGAAGCATGCTGTGATACATCAGTGATAATATAATGATAGTAAACTAGTATCATTAGCAAACTAGTGTCATTATTTACAAGCAGGGCACTAAGGTGAATCTAATTCTCAATAGGAGACAAACACTAAAGATGCTGATACATGACTGTTATCTCTAAGACCATTCTGTTATTATTAATTTAGAAAGTTTGTCACGACTACCTGGCTCACAGTAGTAATGACATAGGGGAGACCAGACCATTTGTTAGGTTAAATCCAAAATAATTTATTAAAACATTAACTTGATGAAAACATAATTTGAATAAATAAGTGTAACAAGTCAGTAAATGAGAAGCAAGAGAAATGTAATCAAAAGTGTAGTGCAGATCAGTAAAGTGTAGGCTGTGTGTAATGCAAAAAGGCAAAAAGGATGGTGCTGCCACCAGCATGGAGGCCAGAGCAAAGCCCAGCCGAGCAGAGCAAACGCACTGCGCAGAGCAGAACCAAGCAGAGCTGTGCATGGCAGAGAGCGAACAACTGGCAGGAGATGTTTTTAAACAGTCTCGCCAATCAGCTGCTGTCTAGACCAGATGGACTGAAAACAGACAGCTCCCCCTTCAGACTGGGGGGAGAGAGACCACCCAAACATATTTTATCAAAGGTGGAGTGAGCACACCCAGCAGGGCAAAGCCGGGCATGACAAGTTAAAATCTTGGTTCCCAGAGTTGTTACTGGACGCTGCCTGTCAATCAAAATAACCTCTATCTTTTCTCTCTGCAGTGGCTGCTGAGACTGCTGGCTTTATGAGGATACTCCAGATCCAGGATATTTCAGCCTATGATACAAGCGAATCTACAGTGCTTTAACGCATGCCTTTCTTTGTTCTTCCTACCAGCCATGAGACCCCCTAAAAAACATTTAGGGCCATACATTTGAAGGGTCAGTTTGAACTTTTCTAATCTACAGTAGCCTATGTCTAAGCCATAAACACTTGTTTAACATAGCTAATATGTGACCAGCCAAACAGCGTATGAGGAATGATTATCTGCTCCTGTTTAGCAAAGGCATGTTCAAAAGCAAAACATTCTGCTCTGTTTTGCTAAGATTTCTGGTTTGAACAACATGTTTGGTCACAATGGATGCAACGATGTGCAACAGACTTTTGAGGCATTTTTCTCTTGTTCGGTGGGTGTGACAGAGACACTATCCTATCAGCATATGTGTATACAAAACCAGCAGCATGAAAAAGGCAGTGACCACAGCATATCCACCTACAGTCATTTACCAATGAAAGATAAGAATGAAAAGTTGAAAGGAAGATGAAACCTACATTTACATAGATTTAATCGGGCTCAAAATAAATGTAGAAAACAAAGCAACTCTTAGAACACTTGTGCCGTCAACTTAAAAAGACAAATTATGAAGGCTGATTATTGGAGAGGTGTTTAAATGTTGTAACAAATTACATTGTTACATTGTAACAAAATACAATGGAACAATTGTAACACCCCTGGGGCCTTGTATACGTGTCTAATGTTGGCTAGTTTTTGTGTTTATGCAAGTTCGCCCAAGAGAAAATACAAGAACATAGTTGGGAATAGCCTGCCATATAAATCTGCCACTTCACAGTGATCATATCCCTTCACATTCCAATGAATATTTTGCTGTCCTCTGAAACTAATACAATTCATAATCAATTATGCAAAATTATACAATTTCTAGTGCTTTTTTAACACTGTGGGCATGCTGGCTGAATCTCAATAGCAATCTAGATGTCATGCTTACTCCAGCAACTCCCATAGCTCCCAATCCAAGGGCACACCCATCCTCCATTCACAAGACCAATTAGTTGTGCTTTATCTTCTCTCAGTTCCAGACAGTACTTTAACATTGTTGGGTTATGTGCTGCTGTTATTATTCCTCACTGTGAGGTACATTTGATCTCTTCAGCTTTTTGTTGTTTTTGGTTGTGCCTACTCCTTGTGAGTTAATTTTTGTAACTTGCAAGCTTTGTGGAATAAATTGCACTTGCATCCTGTCGACATGAGTGAATCATTCCATAGCCTTCAAACTACTGTACTCAGACAATAAGGTGCCTTTGAAAGTAATAATAATAATAATGAGGTCCAATGCAGCAGGTGATCCATTTTGAACACTAGTTATCATGCAGTTAGCCAAGTAAGTTGTGCTCTGAATTCCCCTTTAAGATGAAAGTTAACCTGCTCCGTGTCATAAATCACCACGGTTACCAAGCTGGGATTCCCTTGAGGAATGGAACGGAACTCTCACTTAAATTATCGAGATTTATCTAAATAAGTCAGGATTTGCATTTAGCTTGCTTGATGGAATACCCCCCTGGTTCCCTGAACTGTAAACAAACAGTATTTAGTAATCCGGTCCCCCAAACCATTCCAAAACACTGTGTGAGGTTGCTCACTCGCTGTCCGGTGTGTTTTGTTTGGTGTTCAGCTCAAATATGAGATTACACAAACGTAGAGAGCGAGAGAACTCAGTAACTGGTCTTATTACTTTATTTTCTCATGGATGAAGACCACAAATGCTAGCTTGTGTATATATGCTCATAAACGAGCACACAGACATTGTCCATGTGGGTCACTTTAAGATGAGGGGGTCATGCAACATTCACAGGGGCCCTGCCCAAGCTGACAACCAGTCTGGCTTACAAGGAGAGTGTGGGGAACGGCTTCCTTTCTTTACCTGAGAACGACGAGAGGTCATGAGCAGAAAAGCATCAACAGCATCCTTATCTGTGTGAAACAGAAACAGAATGAAAACGTCTCAGACAAACATTCAGTCATTCATCTGAAATATAAATCTAAAAATAGAGTACTAATTATACACATTCAAATTGTTACATTATTAAATCTCCAAAATGGCCTTTATTACCTATTCTCTATGACAGTAAAGGAAATAGGAATTATTTCTTTTGCATTTTTGTATTACACAAACCTCACCTTTTTGAGGAAGATGTTGATAGAGCTGCTTCAACTCCTGTGGCTGAAGGGATCTGAGTACTTCTGAAATGTCAGTGGTCTTTCCCCCAAAGTGCATGTCATAACTTGTCAGCTGCTTCCTGGTCTCCTGGTTCCTAATGTGACTGTGAACCACCGTGGGGACTGAAAGAGGACGGAATGCTGCTGTGTTCAGCTGACACACAAACCCATAAAAAATGCTGAAATGCCTCCATTAATCATGAGAACGACTGTCTCTGCCTTACCTATTCCTTTTGGGGCAACTCCATGGAGTGCATTGCATCCATAACGAGTCGTATTGCCTTGGAGGTCAGGCTTGTTTGACGGCTTGCAGTAATTGTGGCGCATCTCTGTGTCAATGGTGTAAGAGACCATTTTCTCTAAGCTCAGAGGTTTCAGTTTAGTGGGTTTCTGGACACCTGCAATTAAAACACTAATGTAAATCTACTTTACATACAACTATTCGCTTCATGTTATCTTTAAGTGTTAAATGTGAATTGGTAGGAGCAGGCTTCACTCTTTTTTGTTTTTAACCAGGTAATCAGAAAGGAGAATGAAAAGAAAATAGTTCAATGTTTAACAATTTAGTGTAAAAAGCCTCAATGTTGTACCATGTTTTCTTTAAAAATACATTTACTTAATCACATTGATATATCTGCTTCTTAATTGCTCCTGAGAACTCTATCTATCTTGTTTCTGAGGAACTCTATCTAATTATCTGTGGTAATTGTGACACTTTGTAAATGTCCATACATTGAGCTACTTCCACATACTGTAGATTTTCAAGTTCCTTCTAGCTATCCCACAACCTTCCCTTCCTTAATATCTTCAGCCCGATTATATACCTGAAAACATAATGATTAATACCATGCATACAAAAAACATGTTTATGATACCCTTAATGTCACTCTCTTTGCATTTTTTTCTCCAAATCTAAGGCCTTGTACATAATCGATGAGCATGCCATAGCCTACATTTAATGTTTCAGTCATACTGAGAACATGTTAGTCTTCCATCCCACAGTTTGGGCTGGCTATGAATAACACTTTTCAAGATATTGATGCCAAAACATTGCTCAATGTTTTTCAAGCTGTTAGGCTGAAGTAATATCAAGGGCTGAAAAATAGAATAGATTTGAACAGAAACATTTTACAAGCCTTGATTTTGGGACCCTTTCATGATATAGACATGGTTTGAACAACATCTGAGAAGATGCAGCAACAACCTTTTTTACATTTTTATTCTATGAAGTATATTCTGTGTGTAGGCAAATTGTGATGTCATGGAGAATTGTAAGCAATTAAAAACATAAGCTTACTAAGGTCTTCCTATCAGGCCTTCATTTGAAATACAGTAGATAGATAGATAGATAGATAGATAGATACTTTATTGATCCCCAAGGGGAAATTCAAGGGTCAGTATCACTGGGCAGTATCACTTGCCTTCATATATATATATATATATATATATATATATATATATATTATATATATATATATATATATATATATAATATAATATATATACAAATCATACCTTGAGGGATGCCCAAGTAGTCAGTGCGGTACGTAGAGCGATACTGGCCAGAAAGAGCATCAGTTATCTGCTGCTCAGAGGGGAGGCTTGTCCCAGGCTTTCCATTATAAGCAGACCTTAGCCCTCTGGGCAGCCGCCATACCATGAAAGACTAGGAAATAGCATCAGAATGCTAGAGTTACTGCAGAGGCATCCATGCACATTTATTGCTATAGGCTACCAGGCTGGTAAAGGCTACACACCTCACTCGGGTGGGGATTGTTTCTTCTGTTGCCAGAAACTGTTCCAGTTATGAAAGCAGGTTTGGACGTTGGTTTCCAACTGAACTCCTCATTGTACACAGTTTTTGTATCCACAGGCTTATCAAGTGTATATGGATTTATGTGAACCTTTGAAGTTGAAGTGCTAATATGTTGGAGAAAAAAACAACAACCGAGAGATGGGAGGCATAATTCGAATTTAAGAATTCTAAATGTTTTGCATAGCCTTTACATGTGCCTACCCGTAAACGGGCTCTGAAGAGTTGGGTCGGTAAACAAAGTCACGTCTGTGAGATGTCTGGTATGGATCCCACTGCTTTGCATCTTTAAAAAAAATATAGCAGCCTAGTTATGTCTGAGTTTAATATTAGGCTAGATAATGATGACACATAAGAACCGACAAATGCTACCTTACATAAAAAGAAAAAAAACATTTTGTCGCCGACTTCTAGAGGCGTACAGTTGGTGCTGTCCTTTCAACCTACCTGAATGGTCCATGGTTACTTAGGGTCAGGGGAAACTCCTGGGACTAACCTACATTTCGTCCTCCTCTCTACTGCTGTGTGTCCTCTACCATGTCCTCCAAGACGTTCGGAAAAAGGTTCGGCCCAAACACAGTGCTAATTATGACGCGACGGGTGCGCTCCACTCTACTATGACACACTCGGTGAAGTCTACAGGGGCTATTAGTATTCCAGAATCTTTGCCTAGGAACTTTCAAGCACCGGTTGTTAGGAGACTAGGCTACAACAACACAGGCTTTGTGTTGATTGATAGCTGGGGGGCGGGAGGATAGAAAATAAATAGGTCATTTTGCTTTACAAACCTTTATTTGCTTTTGACACATACACACATTTTAAGTTTCGAATAGGCAATATTACCCTATATTGTCTTAAGAAGCACTATCCGTAGGCTACATTATATTTTAGCTGAATGTTGCCTAGGCCTACTTAATTTAATTGAATGCTTGAATTATTGTAAACTAAAAAAAGGCCTAAAGACAACAAAAGGAACAGAAATATATTTAAAATGTGTAGGTTGAAACTTTCAGATGCACAGTTGACAGATGCAAAGGCTTAGGCCTACATAGGCAAAATCCGTGAGTGAGCTCAATGGCGCTGGCTATTATGTTCTGAACAGATCCAATAAGCTATGTTTCACATGCACATTCACTGTCATCCATTTTATAGGCTATCATACATACATAAGAATTTTTTTTTTATGATTTTAAAATGAACCACAAATACAATCCATATCACACATTAGTTGGATGATGTGAAATAAACAAAGTTACAGTGCATATTTTTTCGCAATGAAGAGTTTAATACATTAATTTCATAAGCTCACTCTGTTTTTTTTTTTACCACACTTTTCATAAAGCACCTCCTGAAGCAGAAGCAACATGATTTTACCACAATAAAAATGAACAATCCCACTGTGGCAAGCAGGAATATAATAACATCCAGACAGTGGTACTGGTACCAGCTGAGGTTGTGGGCCTGGACACGCAGGTGCTTCGCTCCTTTATTGCGCATGACAAACTCAATCCAAAACACAGCTTTATCCAAAGGTTTCATTGGCTGGTCATGGTGAATCCTGGAGAGCCTCATGATGCTTTGCTTATATCTAGGGTAAAACAGAATACGCAATACATGGTATGTTAGGAAGAGTCATAAGCTTAGGCATACATTTTAAGTAACAGCAATGCTGCACAACTTGTGAAATCAGGGAAACCTTGAATGAGTTTAATGCTCAACGCTTCAAGTTTATAATGCCAACATATGGCACTACAGATTTATTCAACGTAATTATGTAAAACATAATTTATCATAATAATTAAAAAATATATTTTATTTTTTATTTTATTTTATTATTTTATTAATATTAATAATAAAAATAAAAAAAAACGGGCAAAGTACAAAGTATATCAAAATGACTTTTTTTTTAACTATATAGCATTGTGTGGCATGTGGGAGCATTAAGCTGACTCATCAAAGTTAACCATGATGTTAAATTGGCAAATTGATTTAGCCTAGTCATTAAATTAGCTCTAGACTTCAGACTTTCCACTTTGCCCATCATTCAAATAAGGGCCCAGACTGTTGAACTAACATCAACTTTTAAGCAGGATTGCTTGAACTGCACTTCATTTGCAATCAAATGCAATGCGTGTTAGGTCATTTTGTGGTCAATACTCACATTGAACATGAAAGTAATTGTTAGGCCTATAACACCACTACATAATGCAATCATATCTACACAACACACTTGATTCAGTTCATTTTATTATTGTCATAAAGCCTGGGTTTTCCCATGCTGCCTTACGCGCGCAAGTTTATTCACGCTGCTAGGCAGCCTGGATTTTATGGACTTCGTTTTCACCTCAACGAACCAATCACAGAACGGAAGGAGGGCAGCAAGATGATGACGACACACCGAAACTGTTATGAGCTACGTACAGACGCATTTGATAGACATTCGTAGCGCCCAATCAATGGCTCTGGGCATTCGTAAACCACGTCTCATATACGAGAAAATGAATGTCTAGTTCCCAGACCCCATCTCAATGAGATGAGGTCTGACGTTAGCCAGGCTAATTGTCATATGACTAAGCAGAACTGTCAAATGATATTTTCTGTTTATCTAAGTCAATTAGATAATAAATATAAACAACTACAAGCAGAGAGTAGCTTACGATGGGTCATTTATCACTGTGTTGAGGGCATCCACAAGATCTTTACTTTCCAGTTTGTTGAAATCCAGAATGACAGCTGCTCCTTTCACCTTCATAATGTGAAGATTATCAGGCTGGTCACCAAACAGAGGAATGCCCACCATGGGCACTCCATGATAGATAGCCTCATAGAGCCCATTGGTGCCACCATGGGTTATGAAGGCTTTGGTCTTGGGATGGCCTTTCCAAGATAACAACATAGTGGACAGATTATTACAACAATCTCCGATCAACAAAATTTGTCTTCATAAGAGGTGTAACCTAAGGATTTACCTAGAAGGTCATTTTGGGGAAGCCAGTCATAAAGTCTTATATTGGGTGCCAGTGTCTCTGGTTTAGTCCCACTGTACCTCCATAATACCTAATAAAGTGTAACATACACACACACACGCACACGCACACACACAGTGACTCCACATGGTCTAATGTGATTCAGATTTTCAAGGTTATGTAATAACTATAGTGCATAATGAAGCATATTTGAATATATCAAGATATAGAACTACAGTAGAAAGTAACATGTGAAAGGTGCATACAACATTAAATTACATTACATTACATTTGGCTGACGCATTTTTAACCAAAGCGACTAACAATTATTATACTATTATACAAATATAAATATCCATTAACCTTTTGAGGTATCTGTCCAAGTGCAAAGGCTATTATGTTCGCTTTGTCCATCGTAATATTCTTGACAATGGATCCCAGTGAGAAAACCACAATACCGTCATCCCCGGAACTTTGAGCAAAGTCCTCCATATCCTAAGATACCATAGATATTAAGTATTCGCCAAACTTCATAAAATGAAAGAACTGCAGAATCAGATATTTTTACAGATAAAACAGATTAATTGTTCTTTTAGAGGTTATTTACAAATATATATATATATATATATATATATATTATGGCTGTCAAAATAACTGATTAATTTCGATTAATTAATTTGAGAAAAAATAACTGATTAAAAGAAATAATGCAGATTAATCGATTCTGTATGACCTTTGATCCCGAGCCGTTGTAGTCAGTAACCATTAGACTGTAAAATGAAGAAGAGAGAAGAAAATGTGCTGCCTAGATCATTGATTGGAACATTTACTTTTCAAAAACGGCTTGATGGTGTTGATAAAAATAAAGTCCTCTGCAATATGTGATAAAAAAAAATTCTTCCCGAAGCACTTTTGAATTTATTTCCTCAGCATATTAGGTCACATCATAGATTATTATGGCCATTATTAAAATAATAATAAAAGATTTGTTGAACTTTTTATGTCACTAATGCTGATTATTCAATGATTCATTTGAATTTAAATATTTAAAATACTTTCACAGCAAAAATCATATATGCGATTAATTTAGATTAATTAATCACAGAGTATGTAATTAATTAGATTATTTTTTTAATTGATTGACAGCCCTAATATATATATATACACACACATTATATAAACACATTGCTTCATCTCTAAAAGATATATAAATTATAATAAAAAATAACAGATATAAATAAAAAAAAAAGAATCTGACCTCACCTCTGGTAGAGGCTTAGCTGGCTTGCAGTGATACCCTCCAATAAATTTGAAATTGGGGAGAAGAGGTCGTGGGTACTCAAAATCCCAGTAGGTCCGGATCAACCAAATATCAGCTTTACTAGCAACATCACAAAATTCAGTTGGCTTACCTAAGAGAAGATATCAAAATAAATTGATTGAAAATTACTTTTTTTGGAAAGAGCAAGTGAAGAACACAGAGAAGGTCTAGTAGTAATGCAAGCAGTGGTGAAGACAAGACGGTGGCAATAGAAGAAGAAAGAGCAAGCTATGCCTTCAACAAGGATCCTAAGAATTTAAGTCTGAGATGTCAGTATTCACTAAGGAGAAAACAGGAGGTTTGAGAGTTGAAAGAAGTGACCTTGAGGAGTAAATAGTGTGAAAAGTGTAAATAGAATGTGTAAATTTCCACCAAAAAATTAATAAGAAATCCCTGATTGGTTTGGCTGGACAAAGTTGATGCAGAGTCTACACCTATTACCATGCTAGGGTTGGAAACATTTCTCAGTACAGACTACCCAGACTGACTCTACAAAGTGAGTGTATCTGGTGAAATCAGGCAAAGGATGCCAGAATTTTCTGGATATTTGGACAGTAGCATGATTTGGCATCAGATTCAGACGACAAGGACACAAAGCAGAGATATCCAAGTGGTCTTTATGAATCTTGCAAATGGTTTTGGATCTGTGCCTTGTGGAAGGCATTCAATTATTCTAAGGTCTCTGTGAAGATTTCGGCGTTAGTGTTAGGGCATATTTGGAGGACATTCAGTTGTGTTCAGTTGTGGATGTGAACTAGCCTGGGTGTTCCCATGCTGCCTTGCGCTGAGGCAGCCTGGAGACCATGGAGCAAATTTTCGCCTGAGATAGGGGACCAATCACAGAACAAGGGGGAAAGCAAGACGATGAGGAGCTATGCACAGACGCATTTGATCACATCCGTGGCACCCAATAAACGGATCTGGGCAATATGAGAAAATTATCGTTTGGTTCCCAGACCACGTCTCATTGAGAAGTGGTGGCGCTAGCCAGGCTAGATGTGAACCATTAAGGCATTAAATTCCTTTAGAAGTCACTTATGATGTTCTTCAAAATCCACAGAACCTCAGTCATGGGTTGGTGCAGGCATAAGCTGTAAGCTATGGATCATGGCCTGCAAAATGGAGTGTGAGTGCATTGTCAGACTTTATTGAGCTAACTATTCCCTTTGAAGAGGATGCCTTTGAAAAAGTATATAGAAGTGAACAGGTTGGCAAGCACACACAAGACCAGTGGAGAGATGTTAAAGACTTTGTCACAAAGTCAGCCACCACACTTTTGTGGGATGTTGGTTTATGAGGATGGTCACTGAAAGGAGTTGTAAAGGAGTAATGTCATGTTGTAACCTGAATTGATGCTGAGATTTTGAAATGTTGTCGTGGATTTCTGGAGTGGCAGTTGGTGCCTGCATCAAGGGTTTGCGTTTAGGCTGATAAATGTTGCTGATCAGAAACAGCCACAGCAACAAAGAGGAATGACTGAAGAACTGGTTGGCATTCCCTGGTGCCTGCATGTGGTCCCATGAAAGAAGACCATTATGAATCCTGGGTACAACATGTGTGTTTGCCGCCAAGTTGCCAACTGTGCATTGTTGGTGTCCCCTGCATCATGTTGTGTAATTTTAAATAGGCTTGGTCATTGATTGGCCTATACAGTAGGCAATAAGGAGTCGTGTACATCCCCGACTCTGCTATACACCTGGAGCAGCTAACGTGCTATCGAGCAGACCGAGCCCTAGCAGACAAAAGACGTGGTGGAGGAGTTTGTGTTTACACACATGATGCTTGGTGCCGAGACGCTACGGTAGTACACAGACACTGCTCTCCACTGGCGGAGTTTATGATTATTAAGTGCCGACCCTTCTACCTCCCCAGGGAATTCACCGCGATTCTGCTGGTCGCGGTGTACATCCCCCCCAGCAACAAAAACAGTGACAGGAGCATGGCACTGAATGAGCTGTATCGGGCCGTCAGTGAACAACAAAGTGAACACCCGGATGCCTTCACAATCATCGCTGGAGACTTCAATCACGCCAATCTCAAAACTGTACTACCAAAATTTCACCAACATGTAAACTTCCCAACAAGAGGACAAAACACCCTGGACCTTGTTTACACCCCACAGAAAGAAGCCTACAAAGCCAAACCCCTCCCCCATATCGGGCAATCAGACCACATTAGCATCCTACTAATGCCCCGATACAGACAAAGAGCAAAAGTCACCAAACCGGTTCTGAAGGAGGTGAGAATGTGGCCGGAGGGGGCCGTCTCACAACTTCAGGACTGCTTTGAAACAACAGACTGGGATATCTTCAAAACAGCTGCCACCCACAACAACCACATTGACATTGAGGAATACACAGACACTGTGACCTCCTACATCACCAAATGCATCGATGATGTTACAGAAATAAAACACATCACCACTCGGGCCAACCAGAAGCCATGGCTGACAGGAGACGTCCACAGACTGCTGAGGGCCAGAGACAAAGCCTTCAGAGCTGGAGATGTAGCTGGCCTAAGAACAGTGAGGGCTAACCTGTCCCAGGGCATCAGGAAGGCAAAAAAGGATTACACAGACAAAATAACAACACACTTCAAAGACAGCAGAGATGCACAGAGCCTATGGCAGGGCATACAGGCCATCACTGACTACAAGCCTGCGCCACGGAGCTGTGAGAACAACACCTCTCTGCTAAATGACCTGAACAGTTTTTTCGCCCGTTTTGAAGCACAAAATGACACTCACCCACAGAAAACCCCACCTCCCCCCCACGACCAACCCCTGTACCTGTCCTCTGCCAGCGTGAAGAGGACACTAGCCACCATTAACCCACGCAAAGCAGCAGGCCCAGACAACATACCAGGACGAGTGTTGAAGGACTGTGCAGAAGAGCTGAAGGATGTTTTTACAGACATTTTCAACACCTCTCTGGAGCAAGCAGTCATCCCATCACTTTTCAAAACTGCCACCATCATACCCGTGCCAAAGAAATCATCACCATCATGCTTCAATGACTACCGTCCTGTAGCACTCACGCCCATAATCATGAAGTGCTTCGAACGGCTAGTCATGTCACACATCAAAGCCACCCTACCCCCCACCCTGGACCCCTTCCAGTTTGCATACCGAGCCAAACGATCCACGGAGGATGCAATCTGCTCTGCCCTCCATCCAGCCCTCACCCACTTAGACAATAAAGACTCATATGTGAGAATGCTGTTCATAGACTTCAGTTCAGCATTCAATACCATAATACCACAACAACTCATCAGCAAACTGGACAAGCTAGGATTCAGTACCTCCCTCTGCAACTGGCTGCTGGATTTCCTGTTGCAGAGACCACAAGCAGTACGTGTCGGGGACAACACCTCAAGCACTCTGACCCTGAGCACGGGGGCCCCTCAAGGGTGTGTGCTCAGCCCCCTGCTCTTCACACTGCTAACACATGACTGTACAACCACTCACAGCTCCAACCATCTGGTGAAGTTTGCGGACGACACAACACTGGTGGGCCTCATCACTAAGGGCGATGAGGCTCACTACAGAGAAGAAGTAGACCTGCTGGCTAAATGGTGCAAAGACAACAACCTCCTGCTAAATGTCAGCAAGACCAAGGAGATTGTTGTCAACTTTCAGAGAGGCCACAAACAACTGCCACCACTGTCCATCGACGGAGATGCTGTGGAGAGAGTGAGCAGCACAACATTTCTGGGGGTGCACATCAGCGACGACCTCTCCTGGACCAGCAACACAGCATCACTGGCGAAGAAAGCCCAGCAGCGCCTCTACTTCTTGCGCAAATTGAAGAAGGCAAGTGCCACGCCTCCTGTCATGACTACATTCTACAGAGGGACCATCGAGAGCATCGTCTCCAGCAGCATCACAGTGTGGGGCGGAAGCTGCACAGATCAGAACAGGAAGACCCTCCAGCGCACTGTTAACACAGCTAAGAGGATCATTGGAGCACCACTCCCCTCCCTGCAGGACATTTACACCACCCGCCTCACCCGCAAAGCACTAATGATTGTCAAGGATACAACCCACCCTGCACACGAACTGTTCAGCCTCCTGCCCTCTGGAAAGCGGTACAGGAGCCTCCGCTCCCGCACCACCAGACTGGCAAGTAGCTTCATCCACCAAGCAATCAGGATGCTGAACACTCTACCCACTCTCCCATCACTGACAGCCCCCCCCACCCACCAGCCAACCAGGAACCTAGGAAACTAGGATCCTGCCTACCAAACCCCCCCCCCCTCCCCCAACACCGCCATGTGGAACTGCACTGTGACTGCGCAGCCAAACGTGTTGCTGCTTCACATCAAGCCTGATATACTTGAATTACTGCATACTGCATATCAATGTAAATATACAGGTCACACAAGCACAAGTTTAAACTTCATGTAACTGTTAAGACTATAGAAATATACAACACAACTACCTCTATTTTTTTTTTTATATATATGTCCTATATTTCTATTTTGATACATACATGTTCTATATTCCAGTCTTGCACTTTAATTTAATGTTTATTGTCTATGGCTATGTCCATAGTATGTCTATGTCTGTATTTAAAGCATGTCTATGTCTGCATGGGAAAGTAAGAAACGAAATTTCAATTCTTTGTATGACCAGTGCATGTAAAGAAATTGACAATAAAAGCCGACTTGACTTGACTTGACTTGTGTATACCTGAACAATTACCCAAATCAGTACACAAATAGTCAGAATAGATCAGATAATTATCCCAACAAAACCAGCAACAGCAGTAGGCCTATGAATTAAGCACATTAATGACATTAATGACACATCAGATCAGAAACTCAAGTCCCACAGTCACATCAAGAACATTCAGTGAGTTTTACAGAGTGGGCAAGAAATCATGAAATTATTCAATTAAATCTATTGAAAATGTATTTCCATATGGCACTTACCTCTGATTTCACTTAGATATTTATTTCTAGTCAGCTTGATGTATAGATAGAAAGATGCAGTGTGAAAGCCATACATTAAAAAATTCTGCAACCTTTCCATGAAGTCCATGCGGTCTGTCAACTGCCCAGGGAGAGCAGGTACATAAGATGGGGGTGTTGGCAATTGACCACACTCCCTTTCAGCCACATACCCAAAAGTAAGTCTCAGTGACAGAACGAATGGCACGCCCAGTATATCTGCCAAGATTTCACCACAGGGCATGATAGGGTCGGACAGAATCACCTCGAAGTTCGACTGTCTTAGAGTATCCATAAGCGCCTCATTACGTAGAATGCCATCACAGATTATGTTGTTATGAGAACTGAGACGGTCCATCATTGCTAACATGTCCAAAATAATCTGGAGTTTTGAAGCAGATGGATACATCTGTATTTCAACAAATTCAATCCACATGGCATGCACTTCGTGTTTCTCCAGAGGGACTTGGAAAATTGTGAAGTTTATACGCTCGTCCTGAAATGATTTCACAGAAGGCGAGGCTGAGTGGACCAATACTGTAACGCTGTGGTTCCGTTCAGCAAGCTCCTCCACAATAATGCGCATGTGGTGCCAATGGCTATACTCCCACGGCAATATCAAAGCTTTGCCACTCTCAACGCAAACAGGAACTGTAAGCAAAAGAGACACAATCGAAGAAATAATTGCGCAGTGGTGAAGTTTTGCTGGTGTTACCATTTTAAACGGTGATTTTGTCTAAAGCCACAGCCAGGAAGTCCATTCAGTCAACTATTGGGCAAAGTAGCCAAATAGCCTAACATCTAGTCACAGACAGCGGTAGAATTACAGACAAAGGCTACTCAAATTAAAATACGAAGTTCAGATAAGAAGACGCAAACAAGACGAGCAAACATCAACACAAGTGATTCTCAGAGATGAATAGCCTTGATATGCGAGTGTGCCGGGACCGTCTACAAATGGCAAAACGTAAAAGACCCTGTAGGCTGCCAACTGCACTTTTTAAATGTCAAAAGGGCGAATTTCCTGCAGTTCATATGCATTCATGCAAAACATGGAAAATTGCATTGCACTGCACTCTACTACAGAAATGTATTTGGACGGCAGTATTTAGGACATGAAACTGCATTGTACTGCCTAAGTATTGTTTTGTAAGGGGTGTACTGGCTATTCACATAGCTTAATCGCAAATATCGTAAATCCCTGAATGGCCTGGCACCAGCCTACATCACTGATCTCATTCACCACCACTCTGCCCCCAGGTCCCTTAGATCCTGCAATAATACAGTATGGGTCCTTTACACATTCCACGGACCAGGCTTAAGCTAAGAGATGATAGAGCTTTTGCGGTGGCTGCGCCACGCCTCTGGAATCAGCTGCCACCTTCCAATAGAAATGCTCCCTCCATCGATAGTTTTAAATCTAGGCTTAAAACATACTTCTTCACCTTAGCAATTCACCAATCTTGAATTTCCCCTTGGGGATCAATAAAGTAGGCTATCTATCGTCATTGAATCATTGAAATGCAATCCATTCCTGAGTACAGACTACACGCCAATTTCTGTAATCAGTAACATAATCCATTGAATTACAAAAATAATGTAACATAATCTAAATACTTTTGACAAAATTTAAATACATTAAATAAGACAAACACTGGCAAAAAATGTTCCACCAATATTCCTTTTCTTTTTCACTTTAAAGCAACACAATATAGTTATTTTTTACCTTAAAATAATGGTGTCAAGTTCATTTCAATGCTACACTGACTTATGTCACATTCCGTGTCCATTCACTCCAAATTGGGTCTATCGTAATTTTCCGACTATTAACTACACTGTATATTGACTGCATGATGTAAAGCTATGTTATGTATTGAAAGACATAATCAGGGGTAGCCGTGGCCTTCTGGTTAGGGCTTCGGGCTTGAAACTGAAGGGTTGCCAGTTCAATCCCTGACCAGTAGGAAAAATGTGGGTGGCGGAAGTGGTTGAGCACTGCTGTCCCATGCCCACATCCACGGCTGAAGTGCCCTAGAGCAATGCACCTAACACCTTACTGCTCCCCGGGCGCCACTGTAGCAAGGCAGCTCATTGCTCCAGGTTAGTGTGTACTTCACCTCACTGTGTGTTCACTAATTCACAGATGGGATGGGATAAATGCAGAGAACAAATTACTTGTATAAAACTGATTTACATTTACTGATTTACATTTACATCAAAATGTAATCAAGTAATCTTAGACTATGTAACTTTAATCTGATTTCACATTTCTTTTAATGTAATCTGGTCTGATTATAGGTTTTTGTCTTTAGTAATTTGTAATCCAGATTACTTGTAATCAATTACTGCCCAACCCTGATTACAGCAAATACAGGAATGCCCATTATTGGTATTTCATAATTAGTCTATTTGGGGGCACTACTGGTTAGCGCTTCGGACTTGTAACCGGAGGGTTGCCGGTTCGAACCCCGACCGGTAGGCCACGGCTGAAGTGCCCTTGAGCAAGGCACCTAACCCCTCACTGCTCCCCGAGCGCCGCTGTTGTTGCAGGCAGCTCACTGCGCCGGGATTAGTGTGTGCTTCACCTCACTGTGTATTCACTGTGTGCAGTGTGTTTCACTAATTCACGGATTGGGATAAATGCAGAGACCAAATTTCCCTCACGGGATCAAAAGAGTATATATACTTATACGTATACTTACTTATACTTATACTTACTTATGGCCCCAAATTTAGATACTGCGCAAAATGCAAAGTCAGTCTATTTATGTGGAATTAGACATCTTTTAACTGACCTATTGCTGTTTGTGCTTAGGTTATGGTATTACATTTGCAAATAGATCTTTTGTGTGTGTGATGATGGTAGTTGAGTGACCTCTGTCCACCAGCTTAAAGGAACAGCTTGCAGTGAAATGTTTCGGGTGAAATGTTGTTGATATTTGGGCTTGACAACCAATCAAAATACATCTCCCCTCCATTTTCTTTCAGTTTCCTATACAGTGCTAGGACTGTGTATGAACACCAGTTCTTTGCACCCTGCATACGGAGAGAAAAAGGACTTCCTTCCAAGCAGACCAGCCCACAATCCAAAACAGGAGTTATATTATATAGTTACCGCCATGCAATAACAATGTCACTTATTTAGCTTTGCACCTGGATCATGGTATTATTAACATGTCTAGACATATACAGGTTGGGAAACGTAATTCACTGGAGAAAGCTGTCTCATTAAGATAATTCATAACTAATCTCATTTTGTTACAGCCTGTAAAGATGGGATGTAGGCAACAAGCTCAAACAGGGACTTGGTCCAGAGGTTTCCAAGCAGAGGAAAGGCGATAAACTCTCTGTAGGTTAACTGAAACAGGAAGTGTTAGGCACCAATTTAACACTATGAGCATGAATACGTAACTACCAGCAACATCCAAAATTGGACAAAAAAATCGATGTCCCCTTTGAGCCCTGAAGCAGCTCTTGAGACCAAACTGCAGTCTCATCCCCTGTGACGGGGCTCTCTCCTCTGCTGCACCGGGAGTGTGACTCAGCAGGATTGGATTCTCTTACTTGTTTGATTCTGTCTCACTCTAATCAGACAGTGACATGGCCAGAAATGCGCTCCACGAGTGGATTTCAGACCACTTGTGAAGATGAAGATCTTGCTACTGTTATCTCTTGTATGTTGTACACACAACAGGCAGGAAGTAGCATTCACCATATACACACAATTTTTTGATGATGGTGTTTCACCTGTTCTTTTTATTTGTTCAAAGCAAGTATGTAAACTTTCTTGTTGTGTTTCACCTGTTAATTTTATTTTTTTAAAACAAATGTGTAGGATATTCTATGAAAAGTGTCCTATACATATAGACTTTCACTTGCATATAAATATCATCTAAAAATGTCATGATTTTTTAATTAAGCATTGATTTCATACAAATACAAATTCATACACCCCTTCCACTCGATTACTTGCATGTGTACTTGCAGTGTTGGATATAATCCAAGAGGTATTCATATACAGTACAGTGCATATAATTTTTTTCCATGGTAAAAACTTGAATCCATATTTTTTAAAATGTTACTCTGTTTTCTTTTTTAGGAGACTTTTCCCAAAGCACTTCCTGAAGCAGAAGCAACATGATTTTACCACAATAAAAATGAACAGTCCCACTATTGTAAGCAGGAATATAATAACATCCAGACTGTGGTACTGATACCAGCTGAGGTTGTGGGCCTGGACACGCAGGTGCTTCGCTCCTTTATTGCGCATGACAAACTCGATCCAGAACACGGCCTCATCCAAAGGTTTCATTGGCTGGTCATGGTGAATCCTGGAGAGCCTCACAATGCTTTCCTTATATCTAAAATCAAACAGAATGGCAATTGTCAGCAATGGGCATCAACAAAATGACATCATACCACAGCCTCCACGGTGTTTCTAAACTACAAAAACACATTTACTGTAGTAATGTCCACCATGAGGGTTCATGCTTAAAAGTCAGGTAGCTTAGTCATTTGCTTAAAATAATGCAGCCATGTTGCAAAACAAGAAAGGGAATCCTTGAAGTTCAAGGGTCTTAATTTATTGGGTGGGCAAAGTGAAAAGCCTGTCAGCGATCAAGTTCTTTGGCATGAACTACAGCTATCATGCGCCATATTGAGCTATCATGCGCCATATTGGAGCACTGAGCTGACTCATTAATGTTCAATGTCTTGCCCATGATGTTAAACTAGCAAACTGATTTTGTCTAGTTATTAAACTAACTAGTTAGATTTAAGACTTTACACTTTGCCAATCATTCAAATTAGGACCCAAAATGTTACCATCTCAACTAAACACTACACATATGAATTATGTAAAACAACTCAACTAAAGCAAAATTACCTGTACTCTGTCTCAGAGTACAAGGTACATTATCTAGACTATAACCTCCTGCATGCAATGTTTTCATAAACCAATGTAGACAGAGAGTGACTTACGAGGGATCATTTATCACTGTGTTGAGAGCAGCCACTAAATCTTTACTTTCTAGTTTGTTGAAATCCAGAATGACAGCTGCCCCTTTCACCTTCATGTGGTGCAGATTATCAGGCTGGTCAGCGAACAGGGGGATGCCTACCATGGGCACTCCATGATAGATAGCCTCATAGAGCCCATTGGTGCCACCATGGGTTATGAAGGCTTTGGTTTTGGGATGGCCTTTCCAAGATAACAACATAGTGGACAGATTATTACAACAATCTCCGATCAACAAAATGTGTCTTCATAAGAGGTGTAACCTAAGGATTTACCTAGAAGGTCATTTTGAGGAAGCCAGTCATAAAGTCTTGTATTGGGTGCCAGTGTCTCTGGTTTTACACCACTGTACCTCCATAATACCTAAGGAAGGCACACAAAACGTTAAACACATGACATGAGTAATATATAATATAATAATAATAAGTTTATTTTATATAGCGCTCAAAGCGCATACGTTTATTTTATATAGCGCTCTCAAACCCAAGGTCGCTTTATATAGTAGGAAGGCAGGGAAACACAATAACAAACAAACAAACAATACAACAGAGACAAAGGCAGGGAAATACAATAACAAACAAACAAAACAATACAAGAAAGACAAGTTATCTGTAGGAACTATGTGTTGGGTGTGGAGGAGAAGTTATCATTAAACAGAAAGGTCTTGAGATGTGCTTTGAAGAAAGGAAGAGAAGGGCAGGCTCGAAGTGGCTGGGGGAGGGAGTTCCAGAGTTTGGGGGCCAAGGCACTGAAGGACCTGCCACCCAGGGTGGAGAGTCTGGAGCGGGGGATAGCCAAGAGGTTTTAGTCAGAGGATCTGAGTGAGCGGGAAGGAGTGTAAGGGGTCAGGAGGTCGCAGATGTAGGGGGGAGCAAGGTTGTGGAGGGCTTTGAAGGTGAGTAGTAGTACTTTGTATTTGATCCGGGACGGAACTGGTAGCCAATGGAGTTGATGGAGAATGGGGGTGATGTGTGCTGATCGTCTGGTATGGGTGAGGAGCCTAGCTGCAGAGTTTTGAATATATTGTAGTCTTTGAAGGGTTTTAGTGGGGAGACCAAGGAAAAGTGAGTTGCAGTAATCTAAACGGGACATAATGAAAGAGTAAACCAAAGTCTGTGCATCACTAGCAGAGAGTAAGGGTCGGAGGCGTGCAATGTTACGGAGGTGAAAAAAAGCAATCTTAGTGAGTGATTTGATATGAGGATCAAAGCTAAGGGTGGAGTCAAGCTGAACGCCAAGGTTTTTAACAACAGGGGTGGAGTGGACAGATGAGCCATCAATGTTGAGAGTGAGATGGGGAGATTTGGTGAGGATGCTTTTAGGGCCAATCAGCAGAATTTCGGTTTTGTCTTGTGTTGAGCTTGAGAAAATTGTTTTGCATCCATAATTTTAAGTCAGAGAGGCATTCAGTGAGGGAGCGTGGTGGGGGGTCAGAGGGAGAGGGAGTGGTAAGATAAAGTTGGATGTCATCTGCATAGCAGTGGAAGTTGAGACCGTGGCTGCGAATAATCTGGCCAAGAGGGAGGATGTATATGAGAAAGAGGAGGGGCCCAAGTACAGAAACCTGGGGGACACCACGAGTGACAGGGGACTTGGGGGACTGATGTGGACCAAGTGTTACAAACTGCTTTCTGTTGGTGAGGTATGACTGAAACCAATTGAGGGCTGTGCCAGAAACACCAATAGCAGACAGTCGATACCATCAACCACATTGTGGTTGATGGTATCGAAAGCAGCACTAAGGTCAAGGAGAATGAGAATGTTAAGTGAACCAGAGAGTAACTTCACATGGTCTGTAATATCATCCCTGTGACACAGATTTTCAAGATGACATCTAATAACTGGGGGTGCCTTAAAAATCACAACCCAAGATATTCAAAAGACAGTATGAAGACATTTGAATATCTTAAGTTTCAGTTACAAAGACTGGTGGAAAGTAAAATGTAAAAAATGTCCATCAACCTTTTGAGGTATTTCTCCAAGTGCAGAGGCTATTGTGTTTGCTCTCTCCATCGTGAGGTTGTTGATCATGGATCCCAGTGAGAACACTACAATACCATCATCCCCTGAACTTTGCACAAAAAACTCCATGTCCTAAGAAACCATACCATAAAAAAAAACATTAAAACACTTACAGGTAATAAATGAATGGGAGCAAGGAGCTTCACAATTAAAGGGACACCAGGCAACGTTTTCGTGTTAATTAATCATCTTCGTAAGTCGGTATATGGTTAAATGACTCATTACGGGGCGAATGAAGGCTCTCTCGCCCACCCCTACTGCCTGTAGGAAGAATATCCCACTTGCAAGTTAGGTGTATCCTACCCGCCGACCGAAGCAGGATCAGTTTACAGCACAGAGGCAGGCTAACGAAACACTAGAGATTGTTGCAAACGTGTGTATAATGGCAGAGCCGGCGAAGAAGCAGCGAAAACCCTTGACGGAAGATGCAAAGAAAAGGAAAAGAGCTTCAGACTGAGCGAGGGGGAGTTTCGTAGAGAAAAAGCATCAGGCTTGCCTGGTGTCCCTTTAAATACAATTCTCACATATGAATTTTTCCATATTGAAATAGGGGTGTTCAATTTTCGATATTATTTTTTATGTCACTCTTCTTGAGGAGAAACATTGACATTTTTTAACAGTAAAAATCAACAAATAAAAAAATAAAAAAGCTGATCTCACCTCTGGAAGAGGCTTTGCTGGCTTGCAATGCAGGCCTCCAACAAATTTGAAATTGGGGAGAAGAGGTCGGGGGTACTCAAAATCCCAGTAGGTCCTGATCAACCAAATATCAGCTTTACCAAGGACATCACATAATTCTGTTGGTTTACCTTAAAAAAGACAAAAATCTGTGATGGTTTCTCCTAATTTCTAAACACAGTAATTGGAAATTGAATAGATCAGATAAACCTTCAAGACTAGCTACAGTAGTTGGCCTATTATGGATTATAAACACAAAATGACACTTCAACAGATCAATTTTAGGAAATTCAATTCCCAAAGTAAGATCAAGGACAAGTCAACCTTATCAGACTAATCAAACATGGAGTCAAAACAGTATACTAATGCAAATACCACCGTTATATGCGCCCCTTACCTCTGATTTCACTTAAATAATTATTCGTAGTCAGCTTGGTGTGCAGGTAAAATATGGCAGTATGAACTCCATACATCAAAACATTTTGCAGCCTTTCCATAAATTCCATATGGTCTGTGAACTGTGTTGGTACAGCAGGTACATATGACGGAGGTGTTGGCAATTGGCCGCATTGCCTCTCAAATACATAGCCAAATGTGAGTCTCAAGGATAGAATAAACGGTATGTCCAAAGTTTCCGCCAAAACATCACCGCAGGGCATCATAGGATCAAACAGTATAACTTCGAATTTGTCCAGTTTCAATGCATCAATTAACATTGGGTTGCGTAAAACGCCATCACACATGACATAGTTATGAGCAGTGATGCGATTCATCACGGCTATAATTTTAAAAAACATTTGTGGCATAGACGCAGTTCTAGACTGGTACATCCACACATCAACAAACTCATTCCACATGGCGTGCACTTCGTGTTTCTCCAGAGGAACCTGGAAAATTTTAAAATTTACACGCTCGTCATGAAATGATTTCACAGATGGGGAGGCTGAGTTTACCAATACTGTAATGCTGTGGTTCCGTTCTGCAAGCTCTTCCACAATCATACGCATATTGTGCCAGTGGCTATACTCCCCAGGTAAAATCAAAACATTGCCGCTTTCAACGCAAACACCAACTATGAGTAAGCCTAGAAGAGGTGCAATGGTAGAAGTCATGACGCAGTTATGCGCTTTTGGTGATATAAACATTGTGCTCCGCTGGAAATAAAGCGCATTTACGACGGTGATTAAAACAGAAAAAGCCACGGAAAGTCAGTCCTCTGTGTAACTTTCGTTGGTAAATACTTGTACTGTGGTATGCGTACCGAGGCGTGGCCAAAGTCTACTACAATGTGTGGCCAGATAACATGGAATTGAGATTAGCCCACTTAATTAGTTAGATTTAGTTAGCCCACAGAGCCAGTACGAACTATATATCGTCATGCCACCAGCTACTTTGCAATTCCTTTGTAACTCATTGAACTCAACGTTGTTTTTGTTTTCTTTATTTTTCAAGTTCAGACTTACGTGTTTGTGTGGGCAAAGGAAATGAGGTGAAAGCAGAGAGTAGAAAGCACAACAAGATGTGTCAGACAGTTGCAGTTTTTTTGTCATGGATTTTGTCAGCGTCAGTTTTTTTTTTTTATCATGGATTTTTGTTCAACATCTCCAAATATTGTCTGTGTTCTGGAACTCACCTGCCAGTTCAGTATATATTGGGTCCCAATGGAAATATGTATAAACATGGAGCAAAATATCTTGAGATAAATTAAAAAGAAACATTTTCATCCTCTGAGCTTACATCTTTGAAATTAGACTAAACCTTTCATATTTTATGTTATTTATCCATTCTCACAACAATAACCGCTTCCATGAAGCTAATGATTCAAACTGATAGGTTATCTCTGAATACCCTTTAACACACTGGACTTTGAACTGGCAGTTACCCAAAGAAGGCTGACCCAGCTGTACTTCTATTAACCTTATACCGCCCTCCTAAACTCTGGACTGGCTTTCTCGACCAGTTTTCTGAACTTATGTCGCTCATCATCACTAGCTATGATCGGATAATTGTAAATGGCGACTTCAATATTCATGTCAATAAGACAACTGATGCTAAAGCCAGTAAGTTCCTTAATGTGTTGGACAGTTTAGAGCTAAAGCAGCATGTTACAGGACCCACCCACAACCTTGGCAACACCCTCGATCTAGTCATTTCCAGAGGGATAGAAGTCACAGACTTATCAGTAAATGATATAAATATGTCTGATCATCATTGTGTATCTTTTAATATTGTACTACATACTCCAAAAATTCATCCCGAAATTGCAATCAAATCGCGACTCTTGGACATTAGAGCAGAACAGCAGTTCATAGCTCTTATAGACTCCATAAATTTAGATATTTTACATCATCCCATTGATCAAATGGTAGAGGCTCTCAATCGTGAATTAGGCGCTCTGCTTGACAGAGTGGCACCCTTAAAGACTAAAAAAAGGCCCTGTAGCAAACTGACACCTTGGATGAACGAAAATATCCATGATCTAAAAAGATCATGTAGGAAAGCTGAGAGAAAATGGAGAAAAACTAAGTTACAGGTTCACCGTGCCATTCTAAAAGAAAAAATTGCAAATTATAATAGAGCTATTCGGAATGAGAGGAGGAACCACTTCTCTAAGGTAATTGCTGAAAACAGTGGAAACTCTAGGGTGTTGTTCTCTACCATTGATAGGCTATTGCATCAAACACCTTTTGATACACTCAGTCAGGCATCCTCTCTAAGATGCGAAGAATTTGCAGACTTCTTCAAAAACAAAGTCATTTCTATAAGGGAGGCTATTGGTAACACAAGTAATATGTTTGATAGTACACCCAAAAACAGCCCCCCAAAATTAAGGTCCTTTAGCACTATTACTCAATCTGAGCTTGGTAAAATTATAACTCAAACCGGCTCCTCAACATGTGTTTTAGATCCAATCCCTACTACATTCCTCAAAAAAGTATATGATGGCTTAGCTCCCTTTTTTCTCAAGGTAATAAATACCTCATTAGAAACAGGTATATTTCCAACTGCTTTTAAAACCGCTGTTGTGAAACCTTTACTTAAAAAGTCAAATCTTGACCATACCAATCTGAGCAACTACAGGCCTATATCAAATCTATCGTTTTTGAGCAAAGTACTTGAAAAAGTTGTTTGTAATCAGTTAAATACCTTCCTCAACGAAAACAGTATCCTTGAAAAATTCCAATCAGGTTTTAGATCAAATCATAGCACAGAAACGGCTCTAGTAAAAATAGTCAATGATCTCAGACTAGCTACCGACTCAAACAAAGTCTCAATCCTTATTCTTCTGGATTTGAGTGCGGCATTTGACACCATTGATCATAGCATCCTAATTCACCGCCTTGCGAAGTGGGTGGGTCTCTCTGATAATGCTCTAAACTGGTTTCAAACCTACATTACTGGCAGAGATTTTTATATCAGTCTAGGAGATCATGTATCTGAAAAACAAGACTTGCCTTTTGGTGTGGCCCAGGGGAGCTGCCTTGGTCCCCTGCTATTTTCTCTATATATGCTTCCATTGGGAAACGTCATAAGTCAACATAATGTAAACTTCCACAGCTACGCAGATGATACCCAATTGTATCTTTCTGTGGAGCCAACTAACCCAGATGGCCTTTGCTCCCTCACTGCATGCCTAACCTCCATTAATCAGTGGATGAGCAAAAACTTTTTGAAACTAAATGATGACAAAACAGAGGTACTTCTGGTTGGACCAAAACTAAAGCGAGATATTATTCTTAGTAATCTGGGAAACTTGGCACACCAGGTCAAACCAAAAGTAACAAGCCTCGGTGTCATCTTAGATGCAGAGTTAAGTTTTAAGCCCCATATCAGTAAAGTTACTCAGACAGCCTATTTCCACTTGAGAAACATTGCCAAAGTGCGGCCCTTTTTAACTCAACAAGATGCAGAAAAACTAATTCACGCCTTTATCACTAGCAGGTTAGACTACTGCAATGCACTTTTCACTGGTCTTCCCAAAAAACATCTAAAGAAATTGGCACTCATACAGAACTCTGCGGCTAGACTTTTAACTAAGACTAAGAAGAGAGAACACATCACCCCTGTGTTGGCTGAACTGCACTGGCTCCCTATTTCCTATAGAATTGATTTTAAGGTTATGTTAATTACTTACAAAGCTCTGAATGGCATAGCACCTTCATATATCTCTGAGCTTTTAATATCTTATCAACCACAAAGGAAACTTAGATCATCCAATTCTAATCTTTTAATCGTACCCAAAGTGCTCCACAAACAAAGTGGAGAAGCTGCGTTTATCCATTATGCCCCCAAACTATGGAACACCCTGCCTCTGTACATCAAGCAGGCGAGTTCAGTAAATATTTTTAAAAAAGATCTGAAAACATACCTGTACAGGAAAGCTTTTAGTTAACTCATCTTATCCTGTAGACTACATTTTCAGATTATTCTACATCTGCTACTATTGGAGGGCGCAGCCAGCCAGAAGCAGATGGGCTCCCCCTATTAAGTCAGGTTCTGCTCAAGGTTTCTTCCTGGAATATGGGAGTTTTTCCTTGCCACAGTTGCCATATGGCGTGCTTGTGGGGGGTAAGAGGGTTAAGGCTGCCAGTCTTATGACGTCATTTTCTATATTTTTGATATGTTGCTGAGTATATCATAAACAGCAAAGAAAAGTGATTGATAATGACTGACTGACTATTATTGTGTTACATGCTTCAAATGTAAAGCACTTTGAGCTGCATTCTGTGTATGAAAGGTGCTATACAAATAAAGCTTTATTATTATTATTATTATTATTATTAAAGAACTGATCTGTAATGTGATTAAAATAACACATGTGGCCGAATGTAAAGGATTTGAGAATTGTCTAGTTTTATTGTAGTATGGTTGTAAATTATTTGGTGACAATTTTGATTAGAATGAAATCCTCATAATGATTTATAATTCTCTATCTCTTTCGTGGTAACATTTATTGAGAAATATTTTTAAGTTGGCAAATGGAGTGAAGTAAAAAAAAAACAAATCCAACATCTCCACTGCTCTTATTACACCTATTTACATTAAATAGCAAAGGATGAGGTTAGTAAAACATGACATCATGCCATTTTAAATGTGTGAACAAATTTGTGTGCTCCTGATATTTCAAACAGCTATCAACTGCTCTTGTATGATCTATAATTATTATGGCCGCCACTAGCAGTTTTTTCCCCCATATTTCATGGTCACATGAAACGTGGTCGGCATGTTGTCATATTAGGTACCACTACACAGTACATCTAGTTTTTGGGCTCTATTTACGCTACCCAGACATGGGCAGTGTGAGAGAGAGAGGCTTTGCAACCCCCAACTCACATTTATGGGATGGGCGTGTCCAGAAAAACTCCAGTGGCAGACAACAAATAGCTCTCGAGTTTTAAGTGATAAAGGTGCAGGTTTATTTACAGTGCGCAGGTGCAATATATGAAATAACAAACAAACAAAAATACTTTGAAAAAGAAAACAAAACCGGCCATCATAGGCGTTCCAAACTCACACTGTATACAGATACAGCCTCACAGCAAGCTGACGCAGTACTCTGCCATTTCAAACCAGTTCTCCATTCCACTCTCTCTTTCTCCCTTAAATAGGCCTACCAATCAAAAGTGAATTGGTAGAGCTCACTGTCCAACAGGGTGTAATACATGAGGAATGACTATGGACCTTTTCCATACAGATACATAACATATGACATAACACATAATTTTACCACACAAAGTACATAAATGGCCACACATATACTTTACATACAGACAGGGACTTTACATGCAACAATCATAACAAATAATAACAAACTAATTAAACACACGCCAACTCACCACCCCCGCGCCAAACAACCCACTTTCCACTGTCCCGGGACAGTGAATAAGGAACTGGCTCCAATGCGGTTCAGCAAACAAGATGCGTGAGTGTTGTGTATGTTTCAAAAGTGATGTTATTGCTACTATGGAATGAACAATGGAGCTGAATCAGTGGGTACCTCACTGTTCGCTATGTATGTTGATAAATAAATGTAGTAGACTGAACTGACATGCATTGTGTTTGTTTTAAACGTAATGTTTGTAGCGGTCGCTAGCAGGGTAGTCTTTGAAACGCCGCGGGTCGTGTATGTGATGCACGTCGGGAACTGTATGCGTTTATCAGTGTAAATGCTATGTGGGAGCTACGTCAAAGTCCTTTTAGGCAAGTCCCTCCACTCGGCGGCCATATACCAACGTTTTATGGGCACTCATCGGGCACAGTCTTTGGGTTGAACTGCGCGTGCGCAAGGCTTCACGACACCAATCTTGCTCCAGCGGCAAGATCACAACACATGATTGGCACGATGTCTTCACAACACACCATATGATTGGCTCAATGTATTCACATCACACCACATGATTGGCTCAATGTATTCACATGTCGACGTTTTGCCGAGGAAGGGGTGGGATATGTGTAGACAACGGCCATATTGGCGTGACAAACTAGCCCCATGCATTTCTATGGAGTATTTTTTGAGTGCTGTCTCCACATTAGAAAGTCTCTGGCTACGTGTAGGGAATTAAGGTTTACTAACGGTGGGACCTGTGAAAGCGAGACCTTCGCTTTTCACAGGCAGTATTTCAATTATATGTATTTAAAATATGTATTTAATTACTTTAGCGTATTTTGTAATTTGTATTTTGCAGGATTGGAAAAACTCAAATGTAGTTTGTAACAAAATACTTTGAGGGATTGTATTTGAGTATTTCAACTACTTAAATACTTCTTAAATAAGCCAAAATGTCATCACTCAATTAAATACTACCCACTATAACCATGGCAATAGGCAATGCTAATCATAAAGCCAAAGGCCAGAATCTTGGTGAATCTGGTTTTAAGAATAGGCTGGGTGCCTGGAGATATCCTTTGGGCAATTCCCTATATTCAACTGTAAAGTAGACCTAAACATTTCATTACCTTTTTGGAAGAAAAGCATGAAATGTTTACCCATTTTCCATTTTTCTTACTGTGGAATGCCACATTGGGACCAGCTTAAAAGTGTTACATCCAACTTTCTTCTATTACGATCCCCTCTGAACATGTGTAAAGTAAAAAAAAATGAAAAGAAAAGTCAATTGTGGGAGCCAAAATGGTCAACTTTATCACCCTTCTGTAAGGACAACATGGGGTGTAAACCAAATTTGTTTATGTCAATTTTTGTCACCCTGTAGACAACTTAAAGCCCCTTAGAACCCCTTAGAACATGTCAGGAAGTTGAAAGAAATTAAAAAAGTAACTAGGAGCTTGAATTGTCAGGTGTGTTAAGTGCTACAAGACTAAAATTTGAAAACGATACAGATAAGATACTGAGGGAGAATACTAGGACCACGACCTTTGACCCCATGACCTTGAGTACCTAATAGCTGACGTTCATTCTTACTATAGGACAGTATTAAAACTTGGATTTGACATGAGGATTTATGTAGGATATCGTAGTGCAATTCATGACTTTCCCATTTCTGTTTGAGGTATAAGTAATTTGCAAGAGGGAGTGAATAGCAGGTACATTGACTTCTTTAGAGGCATTTGCACCTCATTGAAATGATGAGGACTTGGACATGGCTTGAACATACAGATTAGCGTTACAGTTCATCAATGGAGAGGCTCCTTTAAATGTAGTATCATTACCGCAGCAGCCATGATGCTGTTCTTGTACCACATCTATTGCCAGCAATAGAACATTCTCAGTTCTCAGTAGACCTGGATGACCTCGTCCCACTCACGCACGGGCCACACACCGTTCTCCTGCACGTTGGGTGGAGAGCTCTTAAAAGTCCCAGGCCTTTACCGGAACATTCCAGTCGGAGCCGTAGTTGGCCTGCACGTAGTCCAGAGTCTGACACGGCACCCGCACCTTCAGCTCCAGTAGCTCTGTCCAGCACAGCTGAAATCTGTGGAACATGTATCTGTCCAGGAAGAAAACTATATTGTCATAAGAGTTAGACGGTGAAGAGAGCTGACAACATTAACGCGGAGAAGCATGATTTATGAATGTGACACTATCATTGGCCATATGCCATATGTGTTCAGAAATGACATGAATCATACTGTAGCATTCCTTGTATGAATCATACTGTAGCATTCCTTGTATGCAGTATATAATGCAGTACTGTGGTTTCAGAAATATTTAAACAAAGTATGACCATGTCGTGCCATAGGCTCTAATGCACCTCCTTACCATCATAACAAGGCCGTAGTCTTGATGTCAACATTGGGGGGGGGGGGGGGGGGGGGGGGGCAAATCTGTGCTGTGGTGGGGTCTGAGGGACCCCCAAACAGAATTTCAATACATTTCCTACCATGCAAAAAATATTATTAAAAATCACAAACAAGTCGTTAGTTAAGTCAGTCAATTAGGGTATTCCAAACATTTGACGGACATAGCATGGCATGGATGGATAATGAACCCCTGGGCAGAGATGCCCCCCCCTCTCCTCCAGATAGAGGGGTCCTGAGGCATTCTCCCATGGAAGATTTTTTATAAAAAAAAAAAATGACCCTTTAAATGATGACTTCTGGTGAGTTTTGTGAAAAGAGAGGGTGGAGAAGAGGCAACTTCACACAGAGGCTTGGGCTTCAGGGCCTCCTGAGCTCTTGGGCCCTGAAGTAGGCCCATAGGCCCATTCAGTAATCCATCCCTGGACCTGTGGTATGACTCCATTTGTCTTCAAAATGTATAGATTAAAATAAATTACAAACTAGAGTATCTTTGTTAAGCTCTATATTACAAAGAATGTGGTTCTTTGACTTGTTACTTTGTACACCTGAAGATTTTTTTTAACTAAGGCTTAGATTCATAGGTTTGGACCTATAACCTAATAAGATTTTGTCTTTTAATTTAGATTGTATTATGCTGGTGGCTACCCACACAATTTTAACGTAGTGTAACGATTTGATAGCGACGCACAAAGTTGTCCAATCAAAAGGTTTATTAGCTGGGAACGAGAGCACACAGATCAAGACCAAGACACACCAAGATACAGAACACAATACACACGGGGCAGGTCAAACAGACACACACACTACACATACAGGGGAGGACGCAGCCCCCCACACAAAAAGGAACACACACGAGGGAGAATTAAAGGGAAACATGTTACAATAAAGACGCTAACTTTACACTTATAACTTAAGAGAAATACAGACATAAACCCCCCAAATGTTCGCTCTCGTATCCCAGGATGCCTTTCGTGGGAGAACGCTAACACTGTCTTTTTGCGGCGACGCTACAGTAGTTTGAAAGGGACAGGATTCAGGAATAGGCTAAGACAGGCCCCTCTTCTGTCTGACTCACGTTACCACCTGCATTAGGCTATAGACTGGCTTCTGACAGAAATGACGTTTTGTGCCAACAACATGTAGAAACACTAGGCCTACTACAGCCTTTAATTGGTGAATGGAGGTGCAAATTCCTTTCTTTAGTTATTGTCCACGATTCACATTAACTGTAGGCTATCACCGCCAGTGCACTGTGAACGTCTTTTTCAACTTGTGTGCCGTCGCCACATTTGAATCCTACGTTTTGCCTGCATGGATGCGCGATTGAGTGCGCATCTAAACAATATGCAAGATGCAACAACCATTTCTAAGAGGCCTATAAACGGTAATTTCTGGCATTACTACTAGCATATGAATGCATTATTTATGTTGAAAGACATGTGAAAGAAATGAATGACACAGGCTTGCACAAATTCTTCATTAAAAATAAAACGTTTCATTGCGAGAATAGGCTACAATATGAAAAATGTTTCAAAGTTCCCTTTGAGTCTGATCGGCTCCAAAAATGTATGGGATGTCCTTAGCCTGTGCTACACCTTTCCAACAAGTTATGTGAAAATTGTAGCCTACGGGTAGCTTTTGCGATATTGTTGACAGCCCTACCTCACCACAGTATAGGGTGCAGTAAATGGAAGCTTTTAACAGCGCATGCCACTAACGAAAAACGGAAAACCACCAAGACAAACCACTCAGGGGTGTAGGCTACTCTGGAACCATCACTAGGTCACTAATTTGTGCGTTATTTACGTTTGATTTTGTTTTTTCAATATTTGTTTATGAATGTGCACCCGAATGTGATAGGCTACAAACCAACAAATAATGCTTTGTTTTTCAGACTTTTGATTTCATGATCAGATCAAAAGTAGAACGTTTAAAAAACGGCCTCAGGCCCAAAACTGATTTTGATATTTATTTTTTTCCGATTGCTCTGACCCGGAAATTATTTATTGACTTCCATTGCCAGCTGCTGCTTCTGTTTTGCAGTGTTAAATCGGACTAGGCCTACCAGTCCGATTATAACTACCACACACAATTTAACCTAAAGATATATATTTAAATGACCACTCGGACAGAGCAACATAATCTCTTTTTTCCCCCTCAGTCGGCAGTCTAAACGAATAGGTTTTTCTACTATATGCTCGATTAGAGTAGCCAGAAATGTTCAAATGGGTGGGCACAGAAAGAAAAGGGTGGGCAAAGCCAATTTGATTGAACATAGCCTAAGAGAAGCCTAGATGAGATACACCATACAAACATTAATCGGCATGTTATATTTATGACATAGTGGAATTTATTGAACGCATTTGATCACAGCTGACAAATTAGGCAGAAACATTTTAAACTGGAGCAAAACAATGCATGAATGTAGGCCTAGCTTCGGAGCGTCACATGAAACACAATTGAGACAATAGATTGACCATATTGAACAAGTGCAAAGCCTTATCATAGGCATGTTACATTCATGACATGAAAAGTAGAACTTATTGAACAAAAATGGCAAATTACGCAGTCACATGAACCCAATGGTGCGTCGCATAACTTAAAACACAAACTGAAGCAACAGCTTGGACAATCCTACTGCAAAGCCTTTCCTTGCATAGGCATGCAACGTCTATGACATAAAAAGTGGAATATGAACGCATTTCACACCTGACAATTAAACGGAGCTGCCGCCTGTTCGCGATTTGACTGATTCTTGAGCTCTCAGAGTAGTGTTGACTTGCGCGTCTTTTTTAGATGGTGAACGTAATTGGACGGGCAAGACTGACAAGTAGACTACTATATGGCTACGCCTATGGCTCGATTTGAATTATTTGCTCTGTTTGTGAATGAAGTTGTAGCCCCTAGTATGTGTCCCTAGTTTCCCTGTCATATACTGTCTTTGGTGTAATCTCACCAGAAGGCTTCTGCAGCTGGCTGCCTTCCAATGACGTTGGCGACAAATGATGATCTGAGCTGGTAGATCTAACATCTAGGCCTACATGGGCTGATACTACATAGCCTAGGCCAGTTATTACTTCTATAATCATGGGGCAACGCTTTGGGCGAACGCGATGTTCATAAACGAAACAGGCATGAGAAGGGAGATGATTTTCTGTCGATTCAACGAAACCAAGTTTGCCATCGTTGCGCAAGTCGCCCAATTTCTCGCTATAGTTGTTAGACAATATTTTCTGTCGCTAAGGATGGCCAAAATTAAATCTAGCAATAAAGTCACTAATTGGTAACACTGAGCACCGACAGGTCTAGACCAAGACTTGGATAGACTTCCAGGTCACAGAAATCGGAACAAATATCAAAATCAGTTTCGGCCCTGAAGCCATTTTTTAAACGTTATACTTTTGATCTGACCATGAAATCAAAAGCCTGGAAAACAACGTGTTATTTGTTTGTTTGTATTACATTCATAAACAAATAATGAAATAACAAGTAATTTTTTTTTTTTTTTTTCGTTTTTGATTCTCAATTGAATATCAAATGAACGAATGATACATGTTTCAACCTGTTCGTTTATTTCTTTTTAGAGGCACCATATGATTTTTGTGTACAAATATACTGTAATTCAGCGATCAGTCACTGGCTACTGGTTAGTGTTCATCAACAGGTTTGTAGGATATTCCATAAAGAGTCCTACGTTCATATTGACATTCATTTGCATATCAAAAGGTCATGATATTTAAATGAAGCATTGATTTCATGCAAATACACCCTTTCCACTCGATTACTTGCATGTGTACTTGCAGTGTTGGATTACAATTCAACATAGAGGTATTCATATAGTGCATATTTTCCCATGATAAAAAACTTTAATGAATATAGATTTTTTAAATTCACTCTTTTTTCTTTTTTAGGAGACTTTTCCCAAAGCACTTCCTAAAGCAGAAGCAGCAAGATTTTACCACAATAAAAATGAACATTCCCACTATTGCAAGCAGGAATAAAATAACATCCAGACTGTGGTACTGATACCAGCTGAGGTTGTGGGCCTGGACACGCAGGTGCTTCGCTCCTTTATTGCGCATGACAAACTCGATCCAGAACACGGCCTCATCCAAAGGTTTCATTGGCTGGTCATGGTGAATCCTGGAGAGCCTCATGATGCTTTCCTTATATCTAGCATCAAACAGAATGGCAATTGTCAGCAACCAATGGGCATCAACAAAATTACATCATACCACAGCCTCCATCCAACACATTATATCCACCCTGTGTTTAAAATATCCAAACTTTGGGCTCATGTTGGTAATTCATGTACATATTTCATGTAGTCATTCATTTAAAATAATGCAGCCTGGCTGCAAAAACAAGAAAGGGGATCCTTGAAGTTCAAGGGCCTTAATTTATTATGTGGGCAAAGTGCCAAGCCTGTCAGCGATCAAGTTCTTGTGTATGAAATACAGCTATTATGTGGCATATGGGAGCACTGAGCTGACTCATCAATGTTTGAGGTTCAATGTCTTGCCCATGATGTTAAACTAGCAAACTGGTTTTGACTAGTTATTAAAATGAACTTGAGCTAGACTTAAGACTTTACACTTTGCCAATCATTCAAATTAGGACCCAAAATGTCACCATCTCAACTAAACACATACAGTGCATACGGAAAGTATTCACAGGGCAGGGTTGGTTTTCATTCTGACATACACCATCAACTGTGAGACCTTATATAAAGAGATGTGTGCCTTTCCTAATAATGTCCAGTGAATTACTTTAGGCACAGGTGGACTCCAATCAAGTTGTAGAAGCATCTCAAGGACCATTGATAGAAGTAGGATGCACCAGAGCTAAATTACAAGCGTCATAACAAAGGGTCTGAATACTTATGTAAATGGAACATTTCAGTCTTTTATTTTTTTTAATAAATTAAATTAAGATGAGTCTGAAACATAACAAAATATGGAAAAAGTGAAGTGCTGTGAATACTTTCCATATGCACTGTATGTATTATGTAGAACAACTATTATTAAACTCAACTAAACCAAAATTACTTGTACTCTGTCTCATAGTAAGAAACCTCCTGCAATGTTTTCATAAACCAATGCAGACAGAGAGTGACTTACGATGGATCATTTATCACTGTGTTGAGAGCAGCCACCAAATCTTTACTTTCCAGTTTGTTGAAATCCAGACTGACAGCTGCCCCTTTCACCTTCATGTGGTGCAGATTATCAGGCTGGTCAGCGAACAGGGGGATGCCCACCATGGGCACTCCATGATAGATAGCCTCATAGAGCCCATTGGTGCCACCATGGGTTATGAAGGCTTTGGTCTTGGGATGGCCTTTGTAGTATAACAACATGGACATAAGACACATCTCTCATCAACACAATTTGTCTTCATAGGGATGTAAACCTAAGACTTTACCTAGAAGGTCATTTTGAGGAAGCCAGTCATAAAGTCTTGTATTGGGTGCCAGTGTCTCTGGTTTTACACCACTGTACCTCCATAATACCTAAGGAAGGCACACGAATTGTTAAACACATGACATGAGTAACTTCACATGTAATATCCTCCCTGTGACACAGATTTTCAAGGTTACATCTTATAACTGGGGTGCCTTAAAAATCATAACCCAAGATATTGAAAAGACATTTGAATTTGAATATCTTAAGTTTCAGTTACAAAGACTGGTGGAAAGTAAAATGTGAAAATGTTCATCAACCTTTTGAGGTATTTCTCCAAGTGCAGAGGCTATTGTGTTTGCTCTCTCCATCGTGAGGTTGTTGATCATAGATCCCAGTGAGAACACTACAATACCATCATCCCCTGAACTTTGCACAAACGCCTCCATGTCCTAAGAAACCATACCATAAAAACAACATTAAAACACTAACAGGTAATAAATGAATGGGAGCAAGGAGCTGCAAAATCTAACACTGTAGTGCACATTTTTTCCATATTGAAACAGGGATATTATTTTTTTTATGTCACTCTGCCTTCTTCTTGAGGAGAAACATTGTCATTTTCCAATAAATTAAATGAATAAATAACAAATGAAAATGTGAAAAGTAGCTGATCTCACCTCTGGAAGAGGCTTTGCTGGCTTGCAGTGCAGGCCTCCAACGAATTTGAAATTGGGGAGAAGAGGTCGTGGGTACTCAAAATCCCAGTAGGTCCTGATCAACCAAATATCAGCTTTACTAAGGACATCACATAATTCTGTAGGTTTACCTAAAAAAGACAGGAATAGGCAGTGATAGCTAATTTGTTATCCCCCAAATCAACACAGATACAGCTAGAAGTCAGCCTATTATGGATTATAAGGACAAAATGACACTTCAACAGATCAATTTTAGGAAACTCAATTCCCAAAGTAAGATCAAGAACAAGTCAACCCGTCACCCAGACAAAACAAGTCACTAACTCGGAGTAGAAGTGATGTGATAGTAGAAATAAAGCGCAACGACGGTAATTAATCCAAAGCCACGGAAAGTCAATGTTCTATGAAATTTACGCTTGTAAATAATAGTACCGAGGTATGCGTATATTGCGTGCAGAGGCGTGGCCAAAGTCTTCTACAACTGCATCTATGGTCAAAGATGACGGCTATGTTATTGTGATTAGGTAACCCACAGACCCAGAGCGTAGGCTACTATATCGTCATGACACCGGCTACTTTAGGATTATATTTATCATTGAACTAATAACAGGTTGGTTGCTGACAGTTTTTTTTTTTATCTCACCTCAAGTTCAGACTTATCTGTTTATGTGGGGAAAGAAAAGGAAAAGAGAAAACACAAAAGAGTAAAGAGAGCGCATTAAGAGGGACAGATATACCATATAGATAGATCGCCTAGTTAGAGTTTGGAGTGCTTGAGCAGCGAAAGCAGACTATAGAATAGTCAGTGGGTTATGTGGGATCAGAGATGACCGAAAAAGCTTTCTCGGTATAGTATTTTTTTCATGGATGTTTGTCCAGAATTTCCTAATATTGTCTGTGTTCTGGAACTCACCTGCCAGCTCAGTATATATTGGGTCCCACTTGAAATATGTCAAAACATGGAGCAAAATATCTTGAGATAAATAAAAAAGAAACATTTTCATCCTCTGAGCAAAATCCATCTGATCTGTGTACTGAAAACCAACTCCTGGCACATAAGAGGGGGGAGTGGGCAGCTGCCCACACTGTCTCTCTATGGCACTTCCAAAGCTGAAGCGCAGTGTTAGCACGAAGGGCACGTCCAGTGTCTGGGCCAGCAGGTCGCCACACATGGCCATGGGGTCAAGAAGTATGACCTCATAGTGCTCCTGCCGCAGCTTCTCAATCAGGCCCTTGTTCGAGTACAGGGCCCTGCACAGTGCATGGTTCTGCTCCACTCCTCTGTCAATCATCTCTTTGACCTTCAGCGATGCCCTCAGGAAGCTGTCATTAGGCATGTCATACACCCAGTAACTCAGCATCTCTTCGAAATGTTTTGTGATGTCCTCTTTAGTAAACGGAACTTGCAAAATCTCAACGTTGAACCTGGAGGACTTGGTCACAACAGATGGTGTGGCGGAGTGAGTGATAATGGTGACAGAATGGCCTCTGTCCACCAGGCTGTCCAGGATAGTTTTCATGTTGAGCCAGTGGCTAAACTCACCTGGCCACACCAGCACCTTCCCTCCATCACTACATGCAGCTAGAGACACCAGTGAAACCAGCAATGGCAGCACACGCATAGTGGTTCACCGGCAGCTACTACAACTGGAAAGGAGCTCAAGAAACCGGAGGTAAGCTCCAGTCAGTGAGAATACATGTGATCTAGAGTGGGAGAAAATATGAGCTGCCAACTAGGAAGCCACTCCCAAAATTACGCAACTCCACAAGCAAGCGTTCCACGTGAAATGCATGTCAGCCAACTCCATTTCCTGTCATTTAACAAACACTTGTGGGCTTTTAAGTTAGATCAGTGAGATATTAACTACGAAACAGTAAAAAGTAAAACAAAACAAAAAATTATGAAAGAAGTTCTGAGGATGTCAGTCAGCTGTGGCTAAAATATAAAGGGGAAGAAGGTATTGCATTAAGCTGCACATTGCCTGGCTTATCAAGGCATGTTTTGAGTAGAGCTTACATCTTTGAAATTAGACTAAACTTTTCATATTTGCGTTATTTACCCTCACAACAATTAGAGCTTCCATGAAGCTAATGATTCATGGAATCATTTGGGTCATTTCTGAATGCCCTTTAACACACTGAACTTTGAACCAGCAGTTACAAACCCAAAGAACTGATCTGTAATGTGATCAACACCTGTGGCACAATGTAAATGATGTGAGAATTGTCTAGTTTTATTGTTTATCTGTTGGTAAATTAAGTTAAATTAATTATTTGGTGACAACTTTGATGAGAATGAAATCCTCATAATACTAAAGAACACTTATATTTATATCTCTTTTGTGGTAACATTTATTGAAAAATATTTTCTATTGTAAATGTAAGAACAAATTTGTGTGCTGATATTTCAAACAGCTATCAACTGCTCTTATCAAACCAGATTTTTGCTTGACGACTCCTGGGACACTGAAATGTTATGGGCATGTTATGTACTACTACACGGTACATCTAGTTTTTATGTTAATTTTCCTTCCCGGCCAGCACACACAACAATGACTTTCTATTCCGTTCAACATTTAAATACCTGAGAGCAGGTAGACTTTCAGAAAGATGGCCAAAGGTGAATACACCCACAACACAGTATTCAAACAAAGGCAGGCTTTTTTCTTCCAAATGAAACACGACAGGTGATAATATTTTTTTAGTGCTGTAGTGGTCTGAACATGGGTCATGATGAGATGTGAAAGTCAAATTTTGTCAAAAGGGAACATTATGACAAATAATACACATCATTATTTAGAACACATTTAACTGGGTTAGTTAGCATGCAACAGGAGCCCACTGAAACAGATATGCCCATTCCTGTTACTGTACATGTTGCAGAGAAGAAATACAGAATGATACAGAATCAGGTTTTGCTAGTGTCATATTTAGTTGTAATCTACATTTCCTTTTTGAACACTGCAGATCATCTCTAGGGCCTCTTCAGATTACAGTCTGTGCTGGGACCCTCACATCCAAACACGTAGCATGGATCACCAAACCCATCAAATACTGCAGTTATTCATTATTTCCAGAGCTCCTTTTATCATTTACATAATCAACATTATACCACCATCTATCCATATTTATGTTCAAAATTACACAAAAACAGTGTTAAGACATACATATATATACATATAAAGAAAAAAGTTATGAAATTCACTGTTTTCAGTCAAATAAATTATAGCCATTTAATTGATATCTTAGTGCAGTGCACGTTTGTCCCCCTCCTGTTTGAGGTACTACTAAGTAATGTGCAAGAGGGAGGGAGTGAATAGCAGGTGTATCACTGCCTTATGTTAAGGCATTTGAAGATTGTTTGAACTAATGAGGACTCTGACAGGGCTTGAACACGCAGATTCGAGTCACAGTTCATAAATGGAGAAGCTTTTTTGCAGAAATGTAGTGTCTATCATTACCGCAGCAGCCATGATGCTGTTTTTGTACCACATCTATTGCCAGCAATAGAACATTCTCAGTTCTCAGTAGACCTGGATGACCTCGTCCCACTCACGCACAGGCCACACACCGTTCTCCTGCACGTTGGGTGGAGAGCTCTTCCAGTCCCAGGCCTTTACCGGAACATTCCAGTCGGAGCCGTAGTTGGCCTGCACGTAGTCCAGAGTCTGACACGGCACACGCACCTTCAGCTCCAGTAGCTCTGTCCAGCACAGCTGAAATCTGGGGAACACGTATCTGTCCGGGGAGAAAAAAACATATAGTCATAAGAGTTAGACGGCCAAGAGAGCGGACAACATTAATATAGACTGCTTTTACATGCGCGTTAGTATCCCGGTTATGATCAGGATTTTGATGTATCCTCACTTTGTATTTGCGCATGTAAATATCATATATCATCATATATTATATTTACTCATCATAATATCATATCCGTATTTCAGCCCTTACCCCAGTTTTGAGTATCCTGGTTATGCTAGGTGGAGTACTCCCGAAAGAAACCGGGATCCTGTTCCATACACCTTATCCTGATTTGTCATGCAAACGTGCGATAAAGTGTGCTAATAGAACTTTACTGTTGGTAACCGGGATACTAGAATTTATCATGCATACAGGGGTATTAATAACTGGGTTTCTCTGTGTTCATATAAACACCATATCCTGAATATGGGCTACTGAAGCGCATGTAAACATAGTCATAGAGAAACCATAAATTATGAATGCAACACTATCATAGGCTATATGCCATTATGCATTCAGAAATCACATGGATCATACTGAAGCATTCCTTGTATACTATACAGTATATACTGTGTGTGAGGTGTCAACAAAAAGTATACGCATTCAAGTATCTATCAGCGTATGCAAACTGACAACACACTTGAATTTCTTGCCACTTTTCGCCTGCGTGCCTCCATTCCACACGGTCTCTCCTTCATCATAGAAAAAGAAGATGTCCAGCTTCACATCTAAGCCTTGGAAGGACAGCTCCAGACTGTCCTCGACCTGAGGATGGACACATACACAGAGGCTATGCGTTTAACAAACACTTGAAGAGTCATAACCATCATGTCTGACTGAAAACTGAAGACGAAAGTTCTCAACGCGTCCAGATATTACCAGACCTTTCCAAACTTGTGTTTGAGTGGGAGCCCTGCTTTCTGAAACGCGTGTGTGATGTCGTGTCTGTAGTTCTTGATCCAGATCCCCAGGTCTACATCTTTACTGTAGGGTATTATACTGCACTGCCTGAACCAGCCTGCAGGAGAGAATGAGGAGACCACGTCAAGTCTGAGGATGTCTTGGGTATGTTTAGAGTGGACATGACTGTCTGCATTTATGTGCACATCTTTATGTGTGTGATCAGAAGTATGTGAAGTATCTAGTTATCTATTATGCGTGTGTGTGTGTGTGTGCATTTGTCACCTAAACAGGTTCCACTACTGAGCCAAAAGGGAACTCCAAGCTCGTACAGCGTTCTAGCGGCCAGGTGCAGCAGACTCTTGGCCTTCATCCTGAAGTCCATGGCCTCTGGTGACAGGTCATCTGGATACAGCTTGAGGAAACAAGAGAAAGCAACACTGAGAATGCAAAGGGAAAAGGGAAAATGGAAACTGAAACTTCTTGACAATAGCTAAGACCTATTCATTCTCAAGGAGAACAAGTCTTACTGTTATCACCTTGTCCTATGAACAACCAAGGAACAGTTGAAGCCAAGGACAGAAAATGTATGCTTGACTGAGCAAACAGATAAAAACTGGTTCCAAGTTCAAAGTAGCATTCTGTATTGGAATGCTTCAAATGCTAAGCTTAATACAGAGTTGGGTCAGCGTTTTCCAGGAAAGTGAGTCTGAATGTTACAGAAGCGGAGAAATAGTGGAGATGATGCAGTGGCAAAATTTTTGTGAAAGGCACTTATGTGTTGGTAGGTGTGACATGAGTATGTGTACACGGATGGCAGCAGGTATTTGATGAGCGTGTGTGCACGGGTGGGAGCAGGTATTTGATGAGCGTGTGTGCACGGGTGGCAGCAGGTATTTGGTATTTGATGAGCGTGTGTGCACGGGTGGCAGCAGGTATTTGATGAGCGTGTGTGCACGGGTGGGAGCAGGTATTTGATGAGTATATTTGCACAGGTGGCGGGCGGCAGGTACCTGGTAGAATGCACGGGCCTCTCTAAAGGGGCACTCGAGGAAACGTGCCTCGGAATGTTCTTTCAGGAAATATGAGAAGTTTCGTGGGATTCGCACGTCCAGCCCATCCAACGTTGTCAGGACCAATTCAGGCCTGAAAAGATAACAATGTGCACAATATGTTTGTTGAAAATCAACTCATCTTAGTAACCGTGGGTGATTTAAGCAACCATTCAACTGCCATTTAGTGTTTGTGAAGCATATGCACACAATCAAACCCTTACCTATTGTACGCCCCAGCGTAGCGCCCAAAATCCAGCTTCTTAAAGGGGGCAAACCTTCTGTCCATGCTAGGTTTCAGTCTGAGGGGGCCGTGCCATAGATAGTTTCCGCTGCGCTCGTACAGGACCACCAGATGCACCAGCCGGCCATTCATCTTGAACAGGAAGTGGAGGGGGATGTCATTTCCTGCCAGGTCGTCCATGCTGACGAGTCGGGGGTCCTTCCCTCGTATCTCGAGGACCTCCATACCCCGTTCCTCAGCTGCTTCAATCAGACCGACCTAACATCCACACAAAGAATCAGATTATAGAACCTTTCAAGAGAGTTCCATTATCAGCATCATAGTTGGCCCCACAAGGCTTCCGTTTTAACATTCCATATGTTATCTTAATGCAGAGGAAGTAGATTGGAAACCAAATAGAACGTTCAGGCATTGTTTTTGTTTTTATTGTTGAAAGGGTCTATAGTGATATGATAATACAACAACATGCACTCATTGCACTTTGCAACTGCTATGGTATTAGCATTTCCAATACCTCCTGATTGGAAAACACAAGATGTAGGGGAGCAGCTATCACAAGGATAAAGTACTTACATCGTACTTCCAGAGGTTTCCCAGGAGGGCAAAGGATGTGAACTCTCTGTGGGTACACAGGAACATGCAGTGGGGTTCTTTCAACTTGCTCTCCTTCAGCAGAAGAGCATCGTGAGAGAGCAGGTCCAGTGAGGCAGTGTCCACCATGAAGACAGGCAGGCTATACTTGTGCACCAACCCAAGGAACTTCACTATCAGGTGCTGTCAGACACATTCCATGGTGAGTTTCACAATTGGAAAAACACATGTACAGTATATTCAATTGATTCTTTGCACCATGTCACATAGTAGTCAGGCAGAGTCGGAGAGATAGAGAAAGAGAGAGAGAGCGAGAGAGAGAAAGAGAGAGCGTGTACAAATATGGTATGGTCACCAGGTAGATGCCTTCTTAAATCAGTGTTATATTTACCCTTTGTGCATCAGTGCCTGTCAAGGACCCTTTACCACCGAAAACATGTAGTCCATTCTAGGTGGAAGGTGAAAAACCAGCGTCAGATTTACTGATGGTGAGGGCTTATGATATGACCATACTAAACATTACATAAAAAATGTCAAGTAGAAGTCTAGCTCCTTGTCGACCTCACGTACAAACCTTTGATATGTATTGTCGGTAATAATACAACTGGAATAGCAGAAATATCGAGCTTGTTGCAATGAGTAGGGCAAGAACCACGGTCTTGTTGATTCTAGGCATTGGTCCTTGAAGATGAGATGCAGGCTTGGAACTGAGAAAGCTTTCCAACCATGTTCATCATCGCTTGCATCTGGCAGCATGTACATTCAATTATGAGGAAACCAACATGCACATCAGCTAGAGCAGTCATGACAGAAAGCCAAGATAAGAGGACTATACAAAGAAATAATCGCAAAAATATAGGCTGGCTACCTTATGAATGAACACATTTAGCCTCCTCACATCAGGCTTGCTATGCATATTTGAAATATAATTAGATGGCTAGCAACAGCAGCTCTGAAATAGTGAAAGGTCACTTGTCCAGAATCTGTAAACAAAGTCATTATCGAGCATTGTCGAGCGTTTTTAACTATTCTGAATGGATGCAGTTTGCGTGCAGCTAACGTTAACTAGCAAGCATTCGTCTGTGAAGTCATAGCCTACTCACGCTATTCAACACATTTCTTCCACACTACGATGTCTAATCTGTATTGAAAAATAACACCATCTGATAGCTTGGTATAACGTTTTCTAAAAATACATGATCAAAATTGACATTGTTTATTGTTACCTTACCTAGACCAGAGAGGGTTCAAGCGGAGCTAGTAATCAAGGATCTTTGCCTAGACGCTCTCAGACTCAAATACAGGGTACGGCAAACCACTTTAGACAAAAGTTAGGCGTTTTGAAAATAGCGACGTAGCCTATCCGTTTGATGCAGACCTGATCTATTAATAAGGGAATGGGAAACGGTTTTCCTTGTTTAATTGCAATTACTATGATTGTGGAGCTTTTTTTTATTTTTTTATTATGTCCACAGAAGCTTGAAATTACACACCAGTTGTTTTTAAACTAGTCCTAATTCACCAATAAATAAAGACCCAATTCTGAGGCAAGAAAAGTATTTATTTGCTCATTGAAGAACAGGAACCACACATACGACCAACAAACTACGTATTTGTGTAAATCTTATTCATATCACACGCCATCCTCTCCCTCGACAGCAACCAAAACGATTAGGGTAGGATTATAAGCCTACAAGGCTTGCTGGATGATAAAACACCAACTGTCGTGGAGGTGAAATTCAAGGAAGTTGCATATAATATTAAAATAGTCTAAAAGTGCTTAATTCGTCATCTCAAATAAAGTGGATGTTGAGAGGAATTTTGGCCTGCATTTTGGTCTGTTTTCCCTCAGATGGCAACACAAGCAAACCTTTTTTTATTATTATTGTCAAATTATCTTATACTGTATGCTAACATATCTTTGGTGTGGGCAGTGTCTCCTGTCACCCATTGTAAAATAAAAAGCTTATGAATATCTCCAATTTAAGCATTATTTTGATAGAAGAAACATTTATACTGAACTGTGAAAACATTGATTAAATAATTTATTTCATGGTAGGACAAACACTTCCAGAAATCATTAATATTTCTTTTTAAGGGAGCAGGACTACATGGTTTACAGGGTCGACCATGACAAAAGAGCACAATTTCTCTGACAACAGTGCATACAAAACTAGTTGAAGTCCAGGTTCACAGGTGCATGTCCAGTCCCAATCTCAGTTGAAGGTAGAATTGTGACAGAAATGGATCAGCAATAACAGAGGGTTTGTAAAAAGCAGCACTACATATTATACACTGTGCAAAAAGTCTCCCCACATCAGATTCTGTACATAGCGTAAACATTTGTTTGTTTGAAGACAAGGTTACTCTGCTCAGTTGAGAACTGGCAATGGAGATTCAAGGAAAAATGCCTTGAATTACATAGATGGTTACAGCCAGTTATATTCCCAGTTACCTCTACACATACATACACTCATAATCACACATACACACACGCATACACACACACACACACACACACACAAACAATAGACTGACGTCTTTAAGTATATTAGTAGAATAAAACAGGTAAATCAGCAGGTAAAGGACACTGTTATCATGCCTGAACACACTCACTTCAGAAATAAAATCTAAAAAAAAAATAGCATTCAACCTAGAACAAAGTAAAGGAGGAAAAGTGCACTCTCATCTATTCCCTGATTAAGCAGCTAGCATTCCTGATGCAAATGTCCCCAAAAGAAAGCCAGAGTCTCTCAAAATATTGAGGATGAGAGAGAGATGTCTCTCAAACAGAAGGGAAGAATCTCCAGTAAAGTCAGAGTGAAGGCGAGGCGAGCTGCTAGAGTGCCACAAAAAAATGACTCAGTTTCCCATAATGCTTCACAGGGTCTCTTCAGGGTAAGTTCATGGATGCAGCTCTCTTCAGGAAGTGCACAGGATATGGGGAGTGGCTTGCACAGGAAGCAGAAAAGGGGAGGAGGTGAGTTCTTGGACAAGCGTAGGCTACTGCGCCATGCTGTTGAGACTACTGTTGGAGCCACCAATGCCGTTCTCCGTCTTCTGGAAACTTCGTACTGCACTTGGGACCTGAAGTCCTGTGGACAGGGACAGCCCACCACACCACACCTACAAAACGTAGAGAAGACAGCTCGTCTCAACAATGCAGATTGATTCCATGTATAACTTGCATAAGGAACCTACGCAGTTTCGATATTTTATACAATGGTTCATGGTTCACTGCCTAAGTTAAGCTTTAACCTTTTGTGAGAGACACACAAAGCTGCATTTCAACTTAAAAGTCGTTTGAGGTAGAGAGATTACGAGTCGTAATTACCGACTCGTTTCAAACAAGTGAACTCTGACACACTAGGGTTCATTCAGATTCACATAGTATAGTGATACTACAAGCGAATCAATCTCACACTTCCGTACAAGAAGCCACGGCCTACAGCTAAATGTAGCTGTGCCCTGAATAACTATCTGACTGTACTGTGAGATGCGTTGGCATACAGACAAGTAGGGCAGATTCTATTTGACGCAGCGCCACATATAACCTGACCACGTACAGATGTGGCCTTTTGCTGTCCTTTGTGTTCCCTGATAGCACCACTGATATTAGAGGTCAGCAGGATTGCATCCAAGAGATAAACACACACATGTTGTGTTTTTCTGTTAGCACAAACAAATGTGGTGTGTGTGTGTGTGTGTGTGTGTGTGTGTGTGTGTATGGGGGGTTCTTTGTATGTGTGTATGTGTGAGTGAGTGAATTATTTTACCATGAAAGCTGGTACTACAGGTTGGCTGAATTTCGTCTTAAATGTGTGGAGCAACTGTTTGCTTTCTGCATTGTAGAAAGAGAGTTGACCTGAAAAAAATCAAATGAAACAACTGGAGATTAAACAATTCAGTCAGAGACATACAGCACAAAACCACTCTTCACACATATCCAGGCAAAGCAAGACATAAAAGGACAGCCATTTCCAACGCTGAGTAACTGAAAAGGCCTTGGAGTACATTCATCTGTTGCGCAGTCGCATCCCTGCAGAAGAATGGAAATGAGTGACACACAATACAGAGGTATCCAATGGCCCTGCAGGATTAATGGGGCTGGAGTCGCCTGTGGCCTATACTGTTCCCTGTAACGGACACTACCTGAAAGACCGGTCTACAGGATACTACCGAGAGACCAAATGTAGGTCACAGAGGAGACTTACCATCTGAGAACTCTTTTATTGTTAGTAATCAATTGACTTATAGTACAGTAGTCCCACAGTCTACCCACATCTTGGTATATCACACCGTTTATAATGACATGTACACCTATGACACATGTTAATATGAACTCGTTAAGGTCTCCTTTCAGGGCGTTCCATTTAGAAAGTAGTACTCAGGGTGATCACGTTGGAAATAAATTAATTCTACCGTACAACCCCAAATCAGAATGTTGTGTAAATGCGAATAAAAACAGAATGCAATAATCTGCAAATCTGCAAAAAGATTTAGTAACCAAAAGGACACAGACAACATATCAAATGTTAAAAAAAAAGACTATTTCATGGAAAATATATGTTCATTTTGAATTTGATACCAGCAACACGTTTCAAAAAAAGTTGGGACGGGGGTGACAAAATGCTGGAAAAGTTGTGCAATGATGAAGAAAACCAAAAGAGGAATGTTTCACAACTAATTAGGGTAACTGGCAACATGATTGCCTCTCTGGGATGCTCTTTTTCATACCCAGAGTCTCTTATAAGTAAAGATGTAGGGGTATTCATCACTCTGTGTAAACCTGTGTGGACAAATAATGAAACAATGTCATTTTAATGCTTCTTAACATGAAATTGTGAAGTATTTGGGGAGGTCATCATCTACAGTACATAATATCATTAAAATATTTAGAGAACAAATGGCACTGCATTAAAACCAGACCTGTTTCTGTAAAGAAAATCATTGTATGGGCTCAGGAAAAACAATGATAACCATTGTCTATGAGAACAGTTTGATACTCAATTCAGAAATGCTAGAGTAAACTTTACCATGCAACAGCCAAAATTGTATTTAGACATGATACAGAAATACCACCGTCTTATCTGGGCCTGAGCTTGTTTAAAATGGACTGAGGTAACGTGAAAAAAGGTCCTGTGGTTAGACCAATCAAAATGTGCTATTTTTTTGGAAATCATGGACTCATCTGGGCTAAAGAGAAGAGGGCCTACCCAAGCATCCAACCTTTCCAACTTGTTTTGGTCCTCAATTCGAAACCCAACATCTATGATGGTGTGGAGGTGCATTAGTGTCTACAGCATGGGAATCTTGCACATCAATTCTGAATGATGAATACAGGTTTTGTGCAACATATACTGCCATCCAGGCAATGTTTTTTTCCAGGGAAGACCTTGAATATTTCAGGAAAACAATGGCAAAATGAATTCTGCACATATTTAAACAGTATTTCTCCATAGAGGAAGAGTCCAGGTGCTATAATGGCCTGTCTGCAGTCCAGACCTGTCAAATTAGGTGCATCATGGAATGAAAAACATGATTAAGAATACCTCATACTGTTGAGCAACTGAAATCCTATATCGGGCAGGAATGGGACAACATTTAATTCTCAAAACTCTAGCAACTGGTCTTCTCAGTTCCTAAACGTTTACATCGTTTTGTTAAATGAAGACGTGAAGCAGCACAGTGGTAAACATTCCCTGTCCCAACTTTTTTTGAAACATGATTCAAAATGATCAAATATTTTCCATGAAATAGTCAAAATGTTAATTTTCAACATTTGATATGTTGTCTATGTCCTTTTTGCTGCTAAATATGGGTTTACAAGACTTGTATTTTATCACATTCTGTTTTTATTTGTATTTTACACAACATCCCAACTTTTTCTGATTTGGGGTTGTACAACAAGGAGGGATGAAATTGAAAAACATGTTGGCTGATAGGAATCCTTCAAATTGTGTAACGTGTTAAAGATTACATTTCCCCCATAATCATTCATTGGGTCACTGCTGCTTTCACTGAAGGAGATCTGCTGCTGACCCTTACCTCCATCCAGGTCACAGTACACTCCTATACACTCGGGGAACGCCACGTCCAGACTCTTTGCCTTGTTGTTGTGCTTGGCGGCGAAGGAGGTCTGCAGCCAGTTGTTGATGTGGATGCACCAGGACGTGTTGGTTTTGCCTAGCTGGTCGAACTTGCCAAGGTTCCTGTAGGCCACACCGATGCTGTAGGACTTGCAGTCCTTCAAGGCCTTGACTTCCCAGTAGTGCTGACCACAGTCCATACTCGTGTCACCTGAGGGAGGGCAGGAGCATGCATGCACACACGCACACACACACACATGCGCGCGCGCGCACACACACACACACACACACACACACACACACACACACACACACACACACACACACACACACACACACACACACACACACACACACACAAAATATAAGAAAATCTAGAGAATAATTGTTCTGCTGATTATTATTATTATACACGGAGTAAGTGCGTTAATCCTGTGTATAATAGTGTAGTAGCCCATGACTGCCATACCCAGAACTGTGTAGGACTCTCCTGTAAAGCGATCCCTGCCTCCTCTTACTGCCGGCGACCGTGCAGTCGACGCTCTCTTGGGAGACGGCGTTCCACTTCTGAAAAGGCCCCAGCAAAACACAGCATTCAGTTTACTGCAGAATGATGGACACACTAGGCTCCAAAGTGATATCACATAGTAGTCATCATCGGGGATTAGTTCAGTAGGAAAACAAACAAGTGACACAGGATCGGAACAAAACACAAAAATCACACAGAAAGGAGCACCAGTGAGTCAGACAAATGAGAAGAAGAGGTTGACATAGAACGACACCACAGTCAGAAAAATGAAGAAATGGCAACAAAAGTGAAACAAATCTACACACTACTGGAGTGACTTGTATCACACGTTTTAGTAGCTACTGTACAGGTTTGGGAAATACAAAAATGCACAGGGCACATAAGGACATCAGTGACACTAGAGTAATAATGGCATGGTGTAAGACTAGGGAGGCAGATGCAATGACATATCATCTGTGCTCTAGTCACCCAGTGCTTTGTGATTACATGTCCCCTCTCGGCCTCATGGGTAATCCAGGGAAGCACAATCAAATTAGCGCTCTTACACTCTACAATTAGGACCAGGCAAGCGTGTGTTTGGTGTTTAATCAAATTAACAATTGCATGATCCATCAGCAGCGCATGACTAGAGAAAGCGGAACTGGGATGGAGGATGGCGCCACTCTCTAAGACATGCCTAACGTTGGACAAAGTGCACACATGTCTGGGGTTGATAATCAGTCAATGTGGACTGGCAGCTGCTGAAAGGCGCAGCGTGTATCCAAGGCGACGGGCCTGCCCACCCTGCCCATATGGCACATGCCGCACATTGGAGAGCAACTCCAGGAACAACTGGCCACTGAGTGACAGTCCACATAATGTGTGCAGACCAATCAACAGGCGCTAAGTGGTCACTTGTGGCAGTACTGAGGCACAAGAGTCCAACCCTCCTCTGGACATTGCTGTGACACCTGAAAAAAAGCTGTCCACACTATTGGTTTTTCAGTGACAGCTCAGTCAGTATGGTTCTGGTTTAGCAACATGATGGACTGTACAGGCTGTAAATTCGAATGTCGTTAAAGTTCCTCTTCGAAAGATGCGCTTAATGCATGTGATTGACTTAGCTTAACCATTGACGTTAGTATGCAAATTAAGTCGCAGACATGTGTGCACATAGTTTCACTGGACTGTCTGCTGATGTTGATGGACAAACTTGATGTTGATGGACATAGATGGACTACACAAACTATATTACAGGAATCTTACTCACCAAGTCATAAGATGCAAGCGTGAAAAAAAATTAGTATACGAAAATTATTACTTACTTACTTCCTTGTTATTTTCATTGATTAAAGATGTAAGTAAGGCTAGGATCTGAATTAGGCTTTGCCACCATTTCTTTCAAGAGGAGGAAGAAGAGCAAACAAACCCAAACGAGACCCACAAAGAAAAGAAGTTAGGGGACACAGTCACACACAGATGGGCTCAGTCGGTGGACAAAAATGCACTGTTCACAATTTCACTCTCCTTGGCCATTTCAGTACAGACTTGAGATCTGCTGAGAGTATGATTATGAAGCCATCCATCTGTACGTGACTGATCTCTGCCCGGCAGTCAGAATAAAAACACACACACGGCACACACTACACACGGCACACACGCCTATCTCATCTTTATCCAGTGCCTCCATTGAAACATTTGTGCTTGTGAATAGTGAGACCACAGACCCCAGGTCAGCAACGCAGAGGGCTTTACTGCGTCAGAGGCCTGTGGCCCAGTAAGCACACTGCCCTGGGGAGGCACTGGATAAGAGCACTACGCCTAAGCCAGTGTTTGTTTGGCCTGACGGCCCCCAGGCAGCCGTCTGAAGCTAATGCCACCCACTAAGCTAAATCCTAAAGCTAAGAGCCATGAGGTCACCTTGACATGTTCTTCAGATTGGCAAGGTGTGCGCTGTGGGCAAAATGAACATAAGGAGACAAATAAAAGCAAAAGGGTTAAAAAAAGATGTAGAGTGAAGAGAGGGGGGTTATGGGTGAAGCTAAGTGGTCCTGAGAGAACAGTGTTGTTGCTTAAAGCTGAATGAATTCTTAGGGGGTCTTGTAAATAATCTAGCATATGATTACATTTCTGCTGACAGCACAAAGTTGTGTAGGGGTAAAAGAGCCACACAAGGTGACAAAGGTGATGGGTCTTTCCCTCTTGCTCACTGGAACCCAAACATTCTTTCACTGCTAATCTGTACAATGAAATATTAGATTACCGGGAGATAACTTTCTTTATGGATTCAAGGATGTCAGGAAGTCAATCATTAGAGCTAAACTGAATTCTGAACACCTATGTCGTGGGTGTTAGATAACATAAATCTCTAGGATGTCAGAATGGGACTTAAAATTTAACTTCTGGAAGCAAAAGATCTAAAGAAAAATCTAAATACAGCTAATCTCAAATCTGAGCATTCTTCCAGCATTCTACACTGATCTTTAAATCACAAAAAAAAAAAAATCCATGGACCTGATCCTTTAGATAGCACATGAAATACCTGTATCTTACACAAACAGACTTGAACATGTGCAAGGTCTTGTACTGGGACATCAGGGCTAGAAAAGGGTCAGTTGCTGACCCCGGGGCTCACCTGCCCTTGTTCTCCTTGCCCTTGATTTTGCTCTCCAGGCCCTTGCCCCCCTGGGGGTCCCACTCTACACTGCCGTCCTCCACCTTCAGGTTCAGATGAGAGGAGGTCGACTCAAAGCTGAAGTTGAACGCTGGAGAGAAAACAAGTAACAATGAATGAGTTGAATAATGACTAGAAATGGGGGAGCAGTTCAAGATGACTTCTCCCCTCTCCCCCTTCAGGTGTCTTACCAGGATATCATTGTAAATAAGAAATGGTCTTCCCTGGTCATGTTAAATAAATAAATAAATAAATAAATAAAACAACATGCTTCGCCTCCCGTACTCCTTTGTCAGAAAAATAAAATGCCCACTGCCTGTTTTGGAACTGGACCTCACCCTTGGTCTCCAGTGTGACTGGATCCGAGTAGTCCCCTGCGGCCGCTTTGTTACACGCTCGGACCCGGAAGTTCATGTATCTGGAGTCAAACTTCAGGCCTGTTGGGCGTTCAGACCAATGGAAATAAAAACACCACTCAACCAAACACAACCATATCATTTTTGCAACGTAACAGGAATGTAGTATTGTGTTTGTGAGTAACTATTGTGAGTGAGAGTGTGCAAAGGTGTGTGTAGGTGTCTATAAGGGTGTGTTTGTACCTGTAAGTGTGTGTTCTGTGGTCTTGATGTTGTCCACCACCTCCCAGCAGCGCTCGTCCTTGACACGGGGGAGGCCCTCGTGGTTGGTCTTTCTGTACTCCAGGATGTAGTGGTCAATCTTGTTGTCCTCCACCGGCATCCGCCAGACTACGGTCACCGTGTTGTCCACCACAAGGCAGTCCTGCGCCTCAATCTCAGGCGCTCGTGGAACTAAAAAAAAAAAAAAAAAAAAAAAAGAGAAATAATCAACCATCCATCAACTCATTCTGTTCATGAAAATTGTTTCTCAGTGAGCATTTGTTCAGATTGTGCATTTAAATATACCTGAAGCAGCAGGAAATTTTAAGATATTTTGTGCAATAAAAGAAGCATGATTGATGTGCAACTAGACAATTGTACTTTACGCTGTAAATATTTAAACCCTGTGCTATCTGATCTAGATAATGAAAGGCTTTCAGCATCCTAATATAATCCTCTGATCTGAATGCACACAAAAGTAGAGGAGGATCGGCTGGGCTGGGTGACAGATGTCTTATTACCATCACAGTGTCCATCACTGGCCAGAGCAGGTGGCTTAGTTGCCTGTAATTGGAAGTACCCTTGAGTCTCCATTAAAAAAAACAGAGAATCCCACAGCTGGGCCTTCATAACCCCTGCTACGCTCTGGCTGTTTCACTGTAACCCTCTTCTAACACCTGAGGCGTATGCAGAGCGAGTGTCTGATCAAATAAACGATTTTACATCTAGAAGTGGATAAAAAGCACCATGGAGAATTGCCCTGCCCTATTCAACAGAGGGAAGTTTCATTCATTCGTCAATCAAAACAAACCGCACCGCTGACCAGCTCTCAAGGGCCCATAGGGGGGTGTGACGGTTTCCATGGAGACGCAACGCGATTCTGATTCTCGGCGGGTTTGAAAAGAGAGCTGGGCAGCAGAGTGACCCCGCCTTTCAGACCCCAAGCGGCCCCTATTGTCTCCTACTGCCCTAAGCGGTCAGGGCTGGGAGGGAGGTGGCAGTGGATCGCCGGTGATGGAGGCCTCTGCTCCTGGGATACACCTCTTCAGCCACAGGACTCAAGCCATCACACTCACAGGCGTTTATGTAGCTCTGTCCTCCCAGGGTAAAAGCGCAATTTCTTGATATCTTGTCTAATCTAATCTAGTCCAATAGTTGATACTTGGACCCTTGGTGTGTGTATATACATACAAATATGACATGACTGCTACTGTAATTTAAATTCCTAAATAATAGGGTTGGATAGCGTCCAGTTCAGATACTGTGCCATTACAGGTTGTGCTACAGACAACATGTTTTGAGGCAAGAGTCATGAGGAAAATGCCAAACAAAGTATAATCTGAGATTTGGAATTTATAAAAACATGACAGATCCCTGGTGCCATCTGACTGGGGTTACAAGCAGTATGTGTTTGATCCCAAATCCTTATCTCGAAGATCCTAAGAACGAAAACACTAAAAGCACCACACCAGCTGTACACTCCCCCAACCACACACACACACACACACACACACACACACAAAACACAACTGATTCTCACGTGTGCCATCACTTTCAAGCCATCAAATGCCTTTTCTACTTTTCCAGGCTTCCCTTACCAGCACATCCGCTTTCCCCCAGTAACGTGAACCCATCGTCAGCCTAATTGAGCCCAGCTGAGGGTAGGGGTTACATTTTTTTGCACTGCTAAATTTGCCCAGCACTCAACATGCTGGCCAGACAGACCACTGCTGCCAGGCTGATTAGTGTCAGACACAGGAGTTGTGCTGAAGTCATGGAGGTAAGCAGGGGGGCCGAGGCCGAGGCATTAGCTAAAGAGACTGGCTGGCTTTGTGACTTTTGGGAGCGGCTCTCACTCTCTCGCTCTCTTTCTGCACTCAGCCGGGACAACCGGGATGCGTGCACGGTCCAGCGAGCATATCCAGTGGCTCACAGCAAGAGGAGCGCAGAGGAAATGAGCTGCAGTCTGGCTGGATATGTGGAGCAAAGATACACAGTCTCTCTCTCACACACACACACACACACACACACACACACACACACACAGCTTCGCTAAGGAAACGGAGAGCTACCCATGTCCTCAACAACCCTCTTATCAACTGTCTTTACTGGTGTGGGACGTCACTGAACTTTCAATAATGATCAACATCAAGTATGGAGTGAAAGGAAAAGAGCACATGGTGCCTTAGTCCATCATCATAGACACACAGACACATCGAATGTCTAAGAGCAGCGGTGTAGTCTACGTGATACACAGGACTACGCAGTATACCCACTTAAAAAGCATCACCATCTCAGTATACCCACTTAAATAGGCAAGGATATATATATATATAAGTATATATTAAGTATATATACTCTTTTGATCCCGTGAGGGAAATTTGGTCTCTGTATTTATCCCAATCCGTGAATTAGTGAAACACACACAGCACACAGTGAATACACAGTGAGGTGAAGCACACACTAATACCGGCGCAGTGAGCTGCCTGCTTCAACAGCGGCGCTCGGGGAGCAGTGAGTGGTTAGGTGCTCAAGGGCACTTCAGCCGTGGCCCACTGGTCGGGGCTCGAACCGGCAACCCTCCGGTTACAAGTCCAGAGTGCTAACCAGTGGGCCACGGCTGCCCCATATGTAGCCTATTAACATTTGGGGTTGATCACAGTATACCCACTATAGCTAACTACTACATCAGTACACCCACTACAGCTACCTAGACTACACTAGGCCTACTGTCTAAGAGCACAATGACAGATCCCAAGTTGTGCTGCACATCTCTCTCCGCCTGCCCAGAGAGCCTCTTTTACCTGAGGGACTCTCTTCCTCATTTTGGTTTGTTAAAGTCTCCCTCTAGTATTGGATTCAGATTTTAGGAGCCCATGTTCTGTCTCTGTGGTATTTGTAGCCCCTTTGGAGTGCGTTGGTGTGGGGCACGTTCACTCCTGCTTCACTGAGATGCCCCCTGGGAGACCGGCGCTCCGCACCCATCCCCTCCACTCTCCTCCCCCCTACTCAGGCAGGCAGGCAGGCAGGCAGGGCTCTGGGTGCTCAGTCTCAGCCTCCCCTCCTCCACTCCATGCACAAGTCACTGGCCATCCCATCACAAGTCACTGCACTCCTCTCCTCAACCTGATAGCACCAGGGGCCTTTAGCTTCCTGTTCTTTACGTTCAAGAAATCTGGTAGACGGAGGACTGGAAGACTTTGGAAATTTCCCTCACGGGATCAAAAAGAGTATATACTGTATATGCTTAAAGACTTTGGTTCTCATGCAGATTGTGAATGCAACATAACCATTCAGTCTTTCTGTTGATAGGAAGCCAGATCTGTTGTGGGCTGCCGTTATCATGTCTCTTCATATGTCCCTGTGATTGATGGGCAAGTCTGTCAAAGCTACTACCTCTTTACATTATTACTGACCCACTGTCAGTCTGAGCTGTCAGGGCTAGTTACAGTTACCCTTATATGCATTGTAACAACTGACCTTGCATCAGCTGCGAAAGACCACGATCTACTGAGGGACTAAGCTTGGTGAGTCCTACACCCACTCACATGGTGCTGCTTGACTAGGGGGGTTTATTCCTTCTGACACTCCCCAGACACACATGTACACACACACACACACACACACCAACACACACACACACACACACACACACACACACACACACACACACACACACACACACACACACACACACACACACACACACACACACAATGACCTCAGGAGAGAAAACCTCTTCTGCATGAGCAGGCAACAAATGTGCTCACAATGAGGGAAACAGAAAATCTGCATTCTGTCCACTGAGACAAGGAAAAAAAACACATCAGTGCACCTATTTAAAAACGAGCCTGTGGTTGGTTAGCCAGAACTAAAAAGATGGATGAGAAAATGAACAGGCCAAAGCTGTTTCCAGCCAGAAAAAAAGTTCACCATCTTGATTACAATATCTCGTTCCCTGACATTATAAAGTGTTTTTTGACAGTAAATAGTATTTAAAGTATGAGGATGGACTAATAACGTCAGAATGTTCAAGAAGGCCAATATTAGTGGCCTCATTCAGTTGCTGTAATAGTTCCTGTGATGTGTTTTTTTATAGTGAGAAGGAAAACGAATCCAGGCACTCCAGGAAAGGTGACTGAGGAAGGTATATTTAAAAAGCCTTTATTTATTACTGGCTAATCCATAGTTTAAAACGCCAACATGTTTCCATCACACTTGGTCTTCATCAGGGCATGTTCGTTTTAAACTATGGATTAGCCAGTAATAAATAAAGGCTTTTTAAATATACCTTCCTCAGTCACCTTTCCTGGAGTGCCTGGATTCGTTTTCCTTCTCATGAACTGATCCCATTTTCCAAGAGCACCCGATACGAGGATAAAGTCTACGCTTTACAACCAAGAGCTACCAGCCTCTTTTGCTGAAGTGTTTTTTAGAGTGTTGTTCAACCCAAGACATTTCATTTAGTGAGATTATTAATGACATATCTTAAACCGGAACTTTGTTCAAAATGCAACTTACTCTGAAATGTGAAATGTTAATCTTGCTAAGGGCACACTATTGATATCTTCCTTTGTATTTTTGTAGTATGTATGTGTGTGTGGATGTATGTGTGATGTGCATAAGCTATTGGACACCTTCATTTCCTTCTGGATAAATAAAGTATCTCTATCTATCTATCTATATATAGATTAGAAACCGCAGATTTTTATGCTGCCCCATCCCACACTGTTTTGGTGTGGATTTAAGAAACTCACCAGGGAGGAAGTTGAGGTTCTGGAGCAGCTGTCGCTCCTGGGAGAAGTCCACCATGAGATGCGTCATGCTATCCGTGGCCTTGGGCTTCATGGTCAGGCGGAAGGCCGGAGCCATCGTTACCCTGAGAGTGGTCAGCAGAACAGCATTTCAGAACCGATTCTTCTCTAATTACAAACAAAATATTACACATGCAAGCATCAATTATTTTTTTGTAATCTACTTATCATGCAGAAAGAAAAACTCATATCCATGTTTTAGACCAAAACATGAGTGAAGCTTTATCTAACATGAGTGAAGCTTTGTCCCTGTCCAAACAGCTTTAAAATTATCCAAAATCATTTTAGTGAAGTCTGACCTTATGGTCATCTAACTATTATAAAAAAACAAAACACAAGGGTCTTGCAGCGCCTGACTCATGTTAAGCTCTAGTGGAACCCTAAGGGTGGCACTAAACTAGAACACTCACACACACACGCACACGCACACGCACACGCACACGGCCCATGTCACAAATACATCTGTGGCCAGATTCACATTAAAACATCTCTTTCAATATTTTTACATTATTTACAATCCATTGAAACACAGTCTTGAGTCATTTTACAAGGATTAAAAGAAAAACCACCCAAGTGTTTACGTGAGGGCATCGCGTGCATTGAAGTTTGAGTGCATTTGATGCTTTGCATTAAGACAACACACAGGACACCAGGCTCAAGCAGAGAGAAGTGAAAGGGATACCGTACCTATCTTTGATCTGTTTGGCAGCCTTTGGAGAGGAGGCGAGGAGGAGAGGAGGAGAGGAGAGGAGAGGAGGAGAGGAGGAGAGGAGAGGAGGCGAGGAGGAGAGGAGAGGAGAGGAGGAGAGGAGAGGAGAGGAGAGGAGGAGAGGAGGAGAGGAGAGGAGAGGAGAGGAGAGGAGAGGAGAGGAGGAGAGGAGTGGGGGGGGGGGGGGGAGAATGGAAACAGGTTGAGAGGGAGAGAAGAAGGAGGTGTCGTTAGTAGAGCCAGAGACGGTTGATAAAGCATATATGTATATTAAGGATCTTTGGTAGAGCCATGCAGGTGGAGAGGTGAGCATGCACATCAGTCAGCCCAGAGCTGCTCTGGAGTAGAGAACAAGTCCATCCGGACACATAAACACACACACACACACACACACTCTATCCACACACACACACACACACACACACGCACTCCATCCACACACACTAACACACACACACCCACACTCTATCCACACACACACACACACGCGTGCACGCACACACACACACACACACACACACACACACACACACACACATCTCACACTCTATCCACACACACACCTCTCACACTCTATCCACACACACCCACACCCATTACCCACGTGATCTCTCTCTCTCTCAATTGCTCATTCACTCCTTCTCTCTTTCCCACTCACACACACACAAACACACTCATGATATTCAAATGAGAATAGCACAGCTGGTCTATTTTTCACCACACCACACCACACCCTCATACACACACACACACACACACACAAACATATATTGTTAGGCAGACAATACAGAAAGCACAGACCACAGAACTCAACATGTGAGGGAAAAATTCAGCTGTATCATTTCAAGGAATTATTTAAGACCAGTTTTTTTTGTGAAACGAGATTGTTTGCTTTGAATGTAAAGTGATAAATAAGTCATGTTCAAACACAACAACAAAAGACCCCCAACCCCCCCCCCCCCCCCCCCCCCACAGGATTAGTGTCTTCTTCATTGTCATACATGTATGTATGGCGGGACCAATGATAGACAGATTTCTGGCTTAGTTAATGTGTTTGTTTTTTGACCCTCTTACTACCTGTCACAGTCAGCACATATATCCAATGGTGACCTTAAATCCTTAAATGTTTAGGATATGTTTGTAAAGTATTAAAAAGACGTTTTCTGAAATAGCACAGTTGATGTTACCTTTATCTTAATGAAGGAAACGACAAAAGGAAATGATACATAACTGAGTCTGTTGGCATGAGCCTAAATGCAGTGGCTCTTTTTAATCTGAATCATGTTTCACAACAGAGCTGAAGCCAACTGACAGATGAACAGCTGCTTATAAATGGGCCCCTGGCAATCTCTCGACCTTCGTGCTAACATACATGAGTGGCACTGGAGTGTGTGTGTGTGTGTGTGTGTGTGTGTCTCCTTAGACATGGTGGAGGGGCATTTTTCTACCTTTGCGAACTCGTCTTCATCTTTGATGTGCAGAGCGTTGTTTGCGAACTCCAGAAGCTCCTCTGCACTCTCCAAGGCATTGGTGCTTTGCGTTAGCTGGTTCTGCCAGAGTAAAAAACACAGGGAAGTGGGATTTTAAGCACCAAAAGAGGAACATTAATTGAACGTCATGGCAACACCAACCCCTCTACCACGACTGCAGGCTCGATTAGCAACAAAAATCCAAATAAATATTTGTTTTGAGAGGATTAAGCTTGAATGCACACATCTCGACGAGTCTCCGCCCTCTCTGGTTAAAAAAGGGCTTATGTAAGGGCATTACATAAAGTTGACTACATGTCGGACAGGCAGGGAGGCAAAAACATTCCGGTGACATTTGTATGGACAGAGGACTGAGGGCTCCAGATGCTGCATAGGCGTCCTGAGCCTCCACCAGGTGGCTGGACTCCTCGCTTTGTCAACACAAATACGCAGGCCAGGCATTTAGGGCTTTAACAGCATCAGGGGAGTAAACGGAGCGCTGAAGGTGACCGGGGGAGTGTCACCTTCTCTCAGCCGTTACTTAGCCGTTGCTCATTAATTGAGAGTGGGGTCCAGCTCGTAAGTGGCCTCCACGAGCCGAGTCATACCACAACAGACTGGGCTTATTTCAGCAGTAACGTTGTCCTCCCTCAGGGACGAACACAAGAAGCCTGCTCTACTCTTCTCTCTTTCTGATCATTCTTATGTCTCTCTCTCTCTCTCTCTCTCTCTCTCTCTCTCTCTCTCATCTTGCATCTTGCATCTTGCATCTTGCATCTTGCCCTTGCTCTCTATCTCTTTTCCCCTCTATCCAACGGGGGGGGGGGGGGGGGTGCGTTGGGGGGAGCAAGGGCAAGATGCAAGAGGGCATTGACGAGAGAGAGAGAGAGAGACATAAGAATGATCAGAAAGAGAGAAGAGTAGAGCAGGCTTCTTGTGTCGTCCCTGAGGAGGTTAGAGCGTTGTGTGAGATCAGTGAGAGATCAGGTAGCTGTGAATCTGGTCTCAGGTTCCCTTGGCCAGAGAGCGGTCAGATATTGTCCTCTCAGAGCTGCAGCTGCCCAGGCTGTGGTGGATGCCTTTGTGTTCAGGGTTCACCCTCACCCTCACACACACACACACACACACACACACACACAGTGTCCGGGCTGACTCAGAGTAACGGCCAATGACTCATGATTATACTAGCAACACAGAAGTCCAGGAGCGCAAATGAAGTGGAAACGTCAACATGTCCGCGGACGACTAAAGGTCAATAACACACAGACACGTTACCAAGGGCATGTTTTGGTCATTTTATATAGCCCACATGACACATGCATACAGAGTAATGGTTGTTGTCCTCTACATGAGACCTGGTAGACAGCTGGGCAACACCGGGCACGCCAAATAAAGCGTTTTGTTTGCAGAGCGTACTGTGCAACAATTAGCTTTCACTATGATCAATGGATGCTGGCTACACCAGATGCAAGAGCAGTGCTCATATACGAAAACGTTTGATTATTTCTAAACTACTTTTACACTATGTGAACAGAGCGCTTCAGCTGTGCATTCGGTGTAGCCCGGCTGCAAGGGTGTGTGCTGAACTTGACGTGATGGGAGCTGGAGAGGGCAGGGCCTCTGATGGCTAAGCTCTTATCTGGGCTAATTTCACACACTTTTATTGTTCCTGTTCAGCGGCCTCAGAGGGCTGGCCAGAGAACTGCCATAGCAGCACGATGACATCACCGGGCCCAGCCGCGCAGGGCTCAACAGGCCGGCCAAAACCCAAACAACACACACGCACACGCACACACACACACAGAATCTCTCACATTTGCTTGGTCATGACCCCCTCACAAACATATACTGTATAGTATTGCGGCCCCCCCCCCCCCCCCCCCCCCCAGTACCCCACCTTCTGTTCATGTTTAAGACAAACACACAAAGAAACAAACATGCACCCATCCGGATGTGCACTAGCCCAGACACAAACAATTCACACATTCTTACACTCTCCAATTATACACAGTCATCCAGTGTCCTGCACAAGAGACACTCATGGTTATGTCAATAACAAACACACAAACACACACACACACACACACATATATTCTTTTGTCTGAATTACTCCTACAGAGCGTATTTTGTACCCAATCTACAACCCCAGGGAATATGCAGGGTTTGTAATAGCAGACCGTAACAGAGTTTCTAATAGGAAGCTCTGGTTTACCTGGAGCTCATGGGACTTCCTGGCCTGTTCCTGCTTGATGGCGTTGGTCATACTCCCCTTCATCTCGTCCAGGATGGAGAATAATGTGTCAAACTCCTCCTCAAGGTCTGAGACTACCTGTGAGGAATTCACCTGCACAGCACCATTCAAACACAGAGTAACAACATGCATCAGAAAGACTGCCTGAGAATGGAGAGCAGATCAAACTATACACGGGTTTCCAGTTTACCAACAAAACTAGATGCGCGCGCAGCCGTGGGGCAGAAGACGCTTGGTGGCCGTCCACAACGTTATAAACTTAACCTAAATAGTCAGCTGCTGTAAGCTACAATCGGATTTTTTTGTATACCCCTGTTGTCTCAATGATAATAACATCTCATTTCAGACATGCATTTCGTTAGGGATATTGAACATATTTAACATTCTCTAACCATCGTGATTTCAAATTGGTGCAGTTTTCAGCACAAAAACTCATTTTATTCTTTTGCATTGCTCTATGCTGTTCTATGGTGCTTTCTGCCTCTTGGTTGCGCACACATGTTTTCGTGACGTTGCATAGAAATCCATGTATAAGGATGAAACACTTCCTGTTTCAATCTATCCCTGTTACAATGTATTGTTTTTGTCACGAAAGATCTCACTTTCTGCTCCTGAGAGAAGCAGCTACTTTCATTATTAATGAATAACTGAAAAAGATGGTTGAATAGATAAAAAATCCATCACAGGTCAAATATCAGTGCAGCAAGTTTATGTATATTTAGCCAGATTTATGAGCACTCTGATCCCTTGTGGGGACTAAAGTTACAAATCAATTGCAATGTATCTCATATGGGGGTCATTCTGTATCAAATCAGACAGAATCCAGGAAAATGGTTGCCGCACCATCTCAGAGTTTGTCTACACAATGTTAAGGTCCCAAAACAATTCCAATGTTTACATATATTTTGCACTTGAACTACAATCTCAAAAAAAGTCTTATTTTGGAAGCCATGTTTGGGCATTAAATCAATCTTCAAAGGTATTTTTTGGACCCATTCATCTGAGACAGTGACAACCTTATCTGATTTGACATAGATCCATGGGTAAAAGCCATAACAGTTGCATACTGTGGCTGGATTCAGTGACTCCAGCTCTTTGGAAGCAAGGTGAAAGCCTTGGCCTGGGACACAACTATCCAATATTACACATTCTGCCACGTAAGGAGTTTCTCACCTGAACTCCCGCCAAGGAGTGACTAAGCGTATCAATGAAATTGTGCAGCTCCTCATTTTTGTTCGCCAACGTGGTAATTATCCTTTGTAGGGCCTCCTAGAAGAAGAGAGAGAGAGAAAAAAAACCAAGCAACTTAGTATGAATGGTCAGTTCATTAAGTATAAGTATGTATATATACTTTTTTGATCCCGTGAGGGAAATTTGGTCTCTGCATTTAACCCAATCGGTGAATTAGTGAAACACAAACAGCACACAGTGAACACACAGTGAGGTGAAGCACACACTAATCCCGGCGCAGTGAGCTGCCTGCTACAACAGCGGCGCTCGGGGAGCAGTTGGCTCAAGGGCACTATAGCCGCGGCCTACTGGTCGGGGCTCGAACCGGCAACCCTCCGGTCACAAGTCCAGAGTGCTAACCAGTGGGCCACGGCTGCCCCAATTTTAAGGCCAAGGTGTAAAACCAGTGTAAGTTAGCAATATGGTAATGTGATGTGCCATGTTACATTGATAGGGATGCTTGGCAGTTCAATCATGTGAACACGGTTAAAAGCGTCTGCCAACACAGGACTACTATTTAAGCTCACACTCCACTTATATACTCCCACTAACTTTAGAACCTCAGGTGACCTTCTCACACAGGAATTGGGTCTGGCACGCACACACATCCCTGGATATTTCCAGAAATACTGACTCTGCAGAGGATATCGGTGGCAGTGAGGCACAGGGTCAATGCAGGAAGTACAGTATCCTCAGACTGAAACCACATGTTATCCAAAGCACAAATGATTGATTTGCATGTGACAGATGTTACATGTGCACCCGAGCACAGACGGTTTGTATGCAAGACTGCAGTACCCATCTTTGAGAGTCTCAAGAGTGACTTTAAGGAAAACAGGCATGGGACAGGGAGTCAGAAGTGTTGCTAGAGACCTGCATTGTTGGCGCTGACTCCACCGAGTGGTGCAGCCTCTAGCGTTTCCATCGGGACTGAGATACTATCTGCCTACTGCTCCCCGTCAGCTTGCCATCAGCCCCTGTTCTGTGACTCAAACTCAGTTATTGGAAGGGGGGGGGGTTTGCAATATGCAAGCATGGGGGATAACAGAACACTTCCTGCAGTGTCTCAGTCATCACAGAGAAAGACAAGATACCTCTCTAAGATCCTTGAAGTGCTTGTTAGCTGGTTGCTTGGTGATGGTTGCTTTAGTTCTACAGGGGCTGGTCAGTTACAGACAAACATATTGAAGTATAACGGTCATCTGCACATTCTGTTGTTGTGAAGCGTGCAGCTAAATCTCTGCATAGTTCACCCATGCATGTACACACTCGGTCACACATACAAGAATGCCTCTGTAGCATCATGACCCAATTCGTAGCGACGGCAGCATCGCTTGATTTTCACATTCATTTTCAGACGGCCATGGCGGACATCGCCTTTAAAGGCTCGTTTGTGCTGGCCCATATAGCAAATCAGGCGTTAACAGCGCAGCCGTGCCACGCGTGCACAAGCAGCCATGCCTGGACGGCCCTGCCGCCTGTCCTTTTGGACTTGTGAAAAAGACTGCCCACCGCCGCCATACGCCCGCGCCTGTCAACTGGCACGACACCACCCCGCAAGAGTTCATCAGGTGTCCATGTCAACACCCCAACAACAGACAGATACCACTCTGTGTGTGTTACAGTTTAACCGTACTTAACAGCTGCTGACAAGGGCTTGGTTTGCTTCATTGTACCTTAGACAGATAAGGGGGGAAGAGCAGTGTCATAAAGCAACCATCCATTGGGTTTTATTGTCTTCTTTGATTTTTTTTTTAATTTAATTTGGCCACTGACTGCAGCAGTGATTCCTCAGTGTGACAAGATGCCAGTGACTAATGCTGACAAACACCCTTTCCCCAGTGGAGACAGTGAGGAGGGCAAAACTGGAGAAGGGATGAAAAAGAACAGCATCAGAAACACAGGACTCTGTGGACAAAAAATGAGTGTGTAAAAGAGTGAGTGAAAGTAGGTGTTGTGGTTGTGTGTGTGTGTGTGTGTGTGTGTGTGTGTGTGTGTGTGTGTGTGTGTGTGTGTGTGTGTGTGAGTGAGTGAGTGAGTGAGCGAGCGAGTGAGCGAATGAGTGACTGAGTAGGGAGTAGGTGTGTGTGTGTAAGACAGGCAGATAGAGCTTAGAGCATAAGTGTCTGAGAAGATCATTTCAAAATGCAGATAAATGGTTTAAAAAAAAAAACTGCATGAATATATCCTCAACCATAGCAAACTAGTCTTCATTTAACAGAGCACAAAGGTTTACTACCAGAGGTAATATCAAAACAAGCCTACATCAGCAATCTTGAGGTCTATAAATATGGTGTTGCGTCAACCAACATTCCTACAGAAGCCATGGAGAGAGACACGCTGGCTGGAAGTGAGGAAATAGTCACGTCTCCCACTACTCCAAGACGCTGCCTCTATAGTATGTGTAATGGTATGGGCCGTTTCCTCTTTCACGGACATGAAACCCTAAACAGGGGGATTAGGTTCACTTGTCGTGCAAAAGTATCGGAACTCCTATAGTTGTTTACTGAGTTGCAGGAGCAAAGGGATAAGACAGCACGTAAATCTTTCCTAGGAGTTGTATTCATGCAATAAAGTATCTTTGGGATGTCTCTTCATATGCTGATACATTTGAAGGTTTTATATTGATGAATATTTGAATATATTGATTGAATATATGAATATTTTAAATTCATAAAATGACCTGACTTGACTTTTCGACACAAGTTGAGTAATCGCATACGATATTGATTTTGTGTGTTTTATACACGGTAAAAAATATGAAAATAAACTCAAAAAAGACTTTAGAGTGTAAAAACCTTAAAAATCGTTACAAGTATTCTGTCAATATTGCACAAAACTGCAATTGTATATTTTCTCTTTGGTGTATTTGAACCAAATATCATGTTACCAGAGCTACAGCAACATATTGATTAACAGCACGAACTGCTATAGACCTTAATGAGAATCCAATACCTAACAACTGTACTAGAAAGCCAATAGGTCAGCAACAGCAGGAAACGGAGTGATGGAGGTGCTTTTGACCACATCAAAAGTGAAGGCTCGCGTCCATGCCCAGTTATGGGCACAAAGCCATATCAGATAACAGTGGAAAAGAGCCGACTCCCTGGACACAAAGAAAGGTGTGGTTGCCTTATTTGCTCATGTCCACCCTATTAGGTCCATCTGTGTTACAGTAGAGATTAATAATTCATGTGTGTCATGTTAGAGTGAATGATTGTGTTCTCTGTGTGTGTGTGTGTGTGTGTGTGTATTTGTATTTGTGTGTGTGTGTGTGTGTGTGTGTGTGTGTGTGAGGGGGGGGGGGGGGTGGGTTAGAGGTCTTTCTCCAATTCACCACTCTGTGTAGTAGGGGAACCCAATACACCCCTGAGATGTAACGTGTTGCTGTGTGTGTGGCTTTCCCTTGGTAGCACTGAACGAGAGTCCATCCATGTAGCACGGCATAATTAGATAGATTTAGGGATTAGTCCTCTCTGCTATCTATAGCTGCAAGGCGACACCAGGTTTAGGACATTAACAGTAGAATTGCATGCAGAAATGTTGTGCAGTGCAGGTAACACAGAGAATCCATATACAGTAACCTATAGCTGAAAAAAAAAAACTTCTAAACAATAATTAGTGGGACAATTAAAGATCATATATATATATATATATATATATATATATATATATATATTAAATAAACTAAATATACCTCATTTATATAGTATAGCAATAAAAATGGATATCATTACAGCTATATCATTAAGTCTTAAAGTCTTTGAAACAAAAATTGAAACAGCAAAAACCACAATGGCCCGTAAAGGCCATCATACCTGTTGTTTGACATTAGCTTGCGATCTCACTAACGAGGTTACATAATACACATGGTGTGGTGCTGATGCTCAGAAACATGTTACAGCACAAAGGGCGGCGCTAACATGCTCTATTCTGAGCGTGCTGCGTTGGTGAATCAGGGGCAAATCCTCAAGACCAGACCAAACAGTACTTTCCCCAGATCTACATGCAAAACAGCCTTCTTCAGACCTTCAGGCCTAGATTGTTAAGATCCATAACACCTCTGCTAGATGTTGATTGCTATGTTTGCTAATAATGTGTCAATGCTACTGTAGGTTCTACAATCTGACATCCTCTGTATTCTGCACATCTCATTGACATTCTGGAGCATTTAGGATCAGTATACTGTAGGCCTACACCAACATGCAGCAGCTCCCCCGGCATCAAGTGATTATTTCATTCACATTTTGAAGTGGAATAACAGCAACCTATACATCAGAGCCAAAGCTGAGAGAGAAAGAATCATTACATTGAGTTATGCCATTGCCACCCATGCCAATTGTGCTGTTTCATAAAGTTCATAAAGTAATTACAACACCCTCAATCAGTCTTAGTCAGCAGGAAAGTTTATTGGTGTCTAACACAGGGGAACAAAATATACTTGGCAGAAAAATGAATCCTCGAGTCTCAACTGTAACCACAGCACAGTAGCCCAGGCAACAAACACACACACGGACGCATATCCTGGCTAGTAAAAACACCACCCTCTGGCCCTGGGCCTGGGTCGTCTGCTATTTATGCTGCCTCTGACTAACCTGGACCTCCACACACAGTCAACATGATCAGTGGTATACAAGACAAAACGCTTCGACATGTGAATGGTTGACATCAAAGCCAATTACATGAGTACATGAAATATGTGAAATGTTCTTCTGGTCTACAGAGAACTTAGTGTTCAAAGACAGTGTTCAAATGACTTTTTTTTTTACTGATTAGAGCCTTTAAATGCAATATGTAAACATTAAGTCAAATTAATGCACTACTGTAAACTTATGAGGTAAATACCATGTCTGCTATGTAAACATAATGGAAAATGCGGGCATAAGCACTGTGTAATAAAATAGCATGATTATTACCATGGAAAGGAGCTAATAACACAGAGAACAGGACAAGAACCAAGTTTCAAATCTATAGGCTTCCTTCATGATAGCAACACTGACACAAAAATGACTAGATTAGAGTTGCAGCTTAGTGGTATTCATGTACCACTGAACACGTCACTATGTAAATGAGTAAAAAAGATGTTTACATATATTTGATCAACATCCAGTCTACCCTGGTGCAGGACAATGTGTGACTGTCAATGTGACAAGATACTGATAGTGAGTAAGAGAGTGTACACACGTCACACACACACACAAGGGCATCAAAACCCAGGACACACAGATGTACACAGATGTACAGTGTAGCCTACTAGCTAGGCTATGTATCAATAACTCTTGATCAAGTCAACAGTTTTTACAGAACAAGTCCATCTGTTTTGACACAGCAATACCACACAGGAACAGTGAAAATCTACATAGCCTACACCTTTACTAAGTCATACCCACAACAGCATATTCGTTTGAATTCGTTTGAATAATCCCAGTTCAATCATGTTTATGTGCATGCTGCTGTTTTAGGCTCATACAGGATTGTTGTGTTAGTAAGGATGTCTGCCATCTGCCTTTCCCAGAGGCCTTTCCTCCATAGGTGATGTCATTCTTTCAGACAGTGACCATGTTGTGCCACTGTTGGGCAAAAGCCTCTATTATTAGTTAATTCTATTTAGCAAGTAAAAGGCTTTAGGCTGAAAGCACATGAAGACCACTGACATTCATATGGTTATGGTGCTTATGGTGCACTATACATATCTGAACATCATGTAAGATTCTTTGACCTTTCAGATCCAAACAGGTATTTTTTTTTAACTTCTGCCAATAAGTAAACAAACACCCTACACGTGAATGTGACAATACTAAAGAAAAAGACCAAGAGTACGAATATTAAAATGACTGATCACTATTCAAACTAGAGGTACTCTAAATAACAAAGGGAAAACTGAATCTATTTCAAGACACCAATCCTCATTTCCTTGATGCACCTGCTACGTAACGGAAGGGCAGAAGGACTGCAATTTCCCAGCAAATTGACAAGTCAGTGAGAGCTATTTGAAATGCGACACCTGTTCCCCCCCTAAAGAAACAATTGTATTTTCATGTTTTCTTTCTGAAACCTATTATGTAACTTTATGAAATCTCTCAACGCAAACCAGACTAAATCCCATTTCTGCATAACCCAGAGTGGGAATCATACATAAACCAACCAGCGTTCCCATGCAGTGTGTATGTAGACGACACTATTCAATGCCATGCTAAAATCAACAGTAGGCAAGAATGTAATGTTAACATCAATGTAAACGCCCTCGAATGATGCTATAGCCTCGAGATGCAACACAGATAGCCACTACAACACTTTACTGTCATTTTAATCTTATGGGAATAACCTGCCGACGATTTCAGTGCAAACAAACGAATCTGATGGCTGCTAGCCGCAGCTTGAGGTCAAACAAAATGACAATGTGTAGCATCTATTCGTAAATATTCCTGCACGGAGTAGCATATGTAACGACCTGACAAGATCAAATGTAACTGGGTGCATGACAAGAGTTCCACTGTAGGATAGCTGCTACACACTAACCTACCAACTAGCGGTGCAGCCTCTCAGCTTTACGATATAATGTAACAATGATCATTCAGAAGAACACAAAATACTTGCCACGGAATACACCAGTATCAGCTGTGCAATACACATACGTCAGATCTACTTACTTTTTGAGAGTCCATACCGAGGACCAAAAACAAATAAGATCAGATATAATTCATGGACGGGCCAAGTTTCTCCGCGAGGAAGACGATTATCCCGGTGGAACAAGGCGGAGCACTGTGAACATGCGCATTAGATTTCAAATCCCCCACTCAAATGAGGCAAGTGGTAAATAGAGGCTTGTACAGTGTGACAAGAGCGGTCAGTTAACAAGGCCATAGATATCTAAAGACTTGGGGAGAAAAGTGGGTGTTTGGAAATTTTAGGCTCATCTTTTAACTTCCAGTTTGTTGACAATATTTTATGTGGACATAGGCCTAGGCTTAGGCTAATTCACATAGCAGATGGCTCAGACCATCTTTTTTACCTGAAGTAATTATGTTCACAAATGATGGTTAGATTTTAAAATATGGTTTGGCCAAACTCTTAAATTCCCAGCAGTTGTATTTTGAAGACTGCATCAAAGAAGGCCTGGCTAAACCTGTAGCGCCCCCTTCTGTTATACATTTCCAGATAAATGGAATTGTGAATTCCCATATTCAAAACTACATAATGCAAACACAGAAATGCGTTTTCTTTAAATTCAACATGTGCATGCGTGCATAAACGTTACATAAACGTTACTTCGTTGAACCTTACGGGAAAAGTCAATGAAATATTTGCAGATGTTTAACTAAGCCATAGACTGTATGAGATAAGCTCGTGTGCTCCATCTGCTAGTTCCACGAGGGGGCACGAGATTGCGGTAAACCCTCAAAAGGTTGCTGAGCAACGAAACGAGAACAGGACGCAACGCAGGAAGCTAGCGTTAGCAAAACATTGGGAGAGCTCTCAGCTAACGTTACATTTAGGAGTACGCCGCATAATACAGGTAATGCAAAAGAGAGAAAAGATTCACTTTTACATTTGTACCTTTGTGGTGTCGTCCATATTTGTTCTCATGGGAGAGAGAGACATGCCTAAACGTGCTTATCAAATGAAATGGCAAGCTAGAGCTAACTGTTAACATAACGTTACGTTACTTGCATTTTGTTAGCCAGCCCTCCTGCTAACTAAACGTTCATGTAATTTATGGTCATTTGGATGTCTATCATTTTTAGCTAACATTAGTTAACATAACTTTTGTTACATTTAAACTTACGTTTGTTGACATTCTTACTAAACCATCGTTTAGAGACATAAATTAACTGTTAATGTTTGTTTGATTGACAAACGATAACGTTAGTGTGTTGTTATTTTGTTTAACGTTAACTTAGTTAACAGAATAACGTTAACTTTAGTGATAACAAATGCTATCACTAACTTAGCTAGCTGATTTGGTCTGTTGATGTAACGTTATAACTAGCAAAAAGACAGCTGTTAATACGCATTGTGTCTGTTAATATTGTGGATTGAAGTGAAGACGTTTCTACAGTCTAATCAATGCCATTGCCATTTCTAGCTAACATTAGCCTACGTGATCTAGGAATGGCTAGCCAACGACCTCCATCCAGTAGACCGATGAGTCGTGGGTCTCTTGTACCAGGGGCAGGAAGACCACCAACAGCCATCAGACCACCACAGACAGCCGTCCGAGTTGGCACAGGGGTAAGTAAGCGTCATACATTTGTATGAACATATCGTGAAAACAGCCACCCTCCCCTACTTTCCAAACATTTCCACTACCTTCCGTACATCTGCCCTATCTTCTCCGTGAGGTGTAGGCTGACGTGTCAGTGTGATGAGGATAGGATTCATCATTATAATGGTGATGTTCTGACAGATGGTTCCAGGGACCGGTCGTCCGGGGACACGAGGAGGTCCTATAGCCACCCCAGGTGTCCTGTCAGCCCAAATAAAGGTGGCGGATCGGCCCGTGACACAACAGGGGCTCAGTGGGATGAAGACTGGAATGAAAGGTCAGTTTCTGATAAGTCACAGTTTTCTATTCATTCCTGGTGTTCTGCTATACAATTGCAGTGTGTAATGTAAAATCTCAGGGGACATATGTTTGTATCTGAAATTGTTGATGTTCACCAGGTCCACAGAGACAAATTCTGGATAAATCATACTACCTTGGGTTACTTAGGTTAGTGGAGCGGTGTTACTCTTTGTTACTTTTTCACGGATAACTTTATGAATCTAGAGTTGTTATTAATGTATTTATAATATATCTGTAACAAATTGAAATCCATCAGGAGTAAAATCAATGAACTCACTACAGAGTGCAGCAAATTGCAAAAAGAGATTGACACTTTCAACCAGGAAAACTCTGTTTACCTTTCATATGAGAAAAGGTAAGTGTTTTATTGATTGTTTAGAAGTATCTCTTGAATTAAACATAGCCTACAGTACATCCTATGCCAAAACAAGTGTTAGTGTTATGTTCATTTTTATTGATACAATTCTTGGTTGGAATGATGTTTTTTCTATCTACAAAGCATAATTCCATTTTCAAAGTAGCAGTGGACATGCCATTGGGCTATGGGGCTTTCTACAGGAATATATTTTGTCATATTTGTTTTTAGAGCTGAAGGGCTTGTGGGAGAGCTAAAAGATCTTCAGGGACAACTGGCAGATTACAATATGGTAATTGTGTGTTTGACCTTTAGAGAGAGAAATTGTGACTGCTCAGATTTAATGAGAGTTGATTTTCTTTAAGTTTACTAAGTTTGTCTGAGTGCTGTATTCATTGCGTCTACAACTTGGAACATAACAACTGTGTTTTGGGAATTCCAGCTTGTTGACAAACTGAACACCAATACAGAGATGGAAGAAGTTGTGAATGACTGCAACATGGTACGTTTTTTGTGTGTGTGTATTTTGTTGGCATGAACATAAATATGTAATCCATGCTAGTGTGTAGACACAGATGTGTCCAGTAGTAGTACTGATTGTCATTTTCTTTTTCAGTTGAGAGCCCAGAATGACAGAGAGGCTAAAAGCATGGATGTCATATTTACTGAGAGAAGAGAGTAAGTATGTTGAATGTCTTTCAAATAAGTTGCCTCAATATTCTTTTTTTAATTTCTCTTCAGTGAAAAGACTGGTGGCTTATAATAGTCAGCCAAATGTAGGTGAATTTTCTGTTAAAAGTGCTCAATCAGATAGCAAATGTGCTGTACAGTACACTCACAGTGTGTCCACTGCAGCAGTGCAGGGTTGCTTTACAACAGTAATCATTAATGTTGATCATTGAACATCAGCTTTTCCATGTGTCAGACTTTACCAAGGATTAAATTCAGTGAGTTCATCATACTTTGAAAACCTTCAAACACCAGAAAATGATCTTTCACATTTAGGTGTTCATCATCTTAACCTTTGTTAATCCATTCATGTTCATCATCATGACCGTTGTTAGATTGTTGATTTTAACTGGCACAAAACAGTACACCACAACAATCCCTCAACAACACACCAAGATAGATACCTCTTATTTACATATGTAAGAAGCATGAATGGTTGCAGTTATGGGTTTAGTTTAGTTACACTGCAGGATGAGTGGTTATGAATCATAGCACAGAGGTCTCCACATGGCTTATTGTTCTATCAGGTCATAGGGCACCTGGATGTGTTCACAGAGGCTTCATATCATAAACACAAATACATCCTCCTGGAATGAGAGCCCATCCCAATCACAGTCCTACATACTCATGCGATGTCTCACTTTTTCTGAAATCCCCGGTGGGAGCCTCCTGCTGTCTCATTTCGCTCGTCCAAATGAGATACATCCATCACAGTTCCTCAGGATTCGTTTTGGTCTTTGTAGTCCCCCGGCTCAATGTAGCGGTCCTCTATGAAGCCGTCCTCGTCCTCCATCTCCTCATCTGGCATCTCGCAGTCCAGTCCCTCGTCCAGCTCGTGGGCGCTGGTCTCCGTCTGCTCCGTCTCCAGGCTGAAGTTGGAGTAGCGGCCCGTGACCGAGACATGGGACCACTCCTCCTCACGCAGGCGCTGGTGCCGGTAGTTGAAGATCAGCTTGTACCAGGAGGGTGACTTCACAGCACAAACAATGACCACTGACGTGATGAGAGCAATGACCACTACCCCAACAAGGAACTTCCAGGTGTTCCCAACCACCGGGAGTCCTCCACTACTGTTGGTGCCCTCACCTACATTAAAGTCTAGAGAGGAGACAAGAAACTAGTTTAGTTCTTACAGTGTAAGAGCTGATGCTAGAGTTCTACACAGCTTTTTGCTACTGTCCACTTTGAGATTGGATTTTTGCATAATTTACATACACACTGATGATGGCACTTTTTTATCTTTATTCTTTATTCTTTACCTTTACTTGAGAGACTGTCGTTGCTGCTCTTTGATGGTATACTGCTCTGTGTGCTTGTCAGAATATTTCTGAGTGTGGTGACTATGGTAGAAGATGTTTTTGATGATTCAGTAACACACAGGCTGTCGTCGAGGATGCTTTTGCCTGGTGGTGTTGCACATGTTGCTTGAGTACCTGTTCAAAATACGTATTCAAAAAGAATTTGAAAATCAAAAATCAACTGCATGACAACAAAACAATACCAAACGGTGTATAGACATGCAGTGTGCAGATAGTAGGCTCTTGCACTACACTTTTATGTCAGTAGATGTCAGCATCCTGCTGTTATCCAGCACTTGTAGCTGTCTGCTACATAGTGTAGCCTATGGGTAGGACTGAGTCATGATCATACACTTCATCCACACTTACTTGTTAGTAAACCAGTGCTGTTGATCAATTTTACAAGGTCCACAAACTCGCAAGAGCAGTTCCAAGGATTGTCCTCCAAAGCCAACAGCTGTAATTTTTCTAGTGCTGCGAAAGTTTCCTTTGTCAGAGTGTTGAGTCTGTTGCCCTGCAGGTGAAGTCTCTCCAGGCTGGGCAACTTACCAAACAGAGGCAGGGACACTATGTGGTTGTGTGAGAGATCCAGCTCAGTCAGCGAGCCGGACAGGGCAGTGTGCTCCAGTGCACTGAGGTTGTTGTGGGAGAGGTTGAGGGCCCTCAGTGCAGGGAGGCTGGGCAGCAGGGTATCAGGCAGGACACTGATGACATTGCTGCTGAGATCGAGTTCTGTCAGGTTCTTGAACTTACTCAGAAATTCCATGTCTGAGCTGTCCAGGCTTATTAAGCCTAAATGACTGATTATTAACTTGGTGACATTTAGAGGGATGTATTCCTCTGCGATGTTTTTCAATGTTTTGTTGGTGAAACCACCTACGACCTGAGAAGGCAATTAGTTTTCACTGTTTAAAGCACTAAACATTTAAGGTAATCCATATACTAGAGCAGATGTTGGAAAAGTCCCCTCAACAGTGTAGACCAAATAGCATTGGGTTATCAAACGAATATTTTTTTAAATATGCCTCCGATATTTCTTTTAATATAATTTTAGTCATGCTATTGTTAGAAATGCCCTTACCTGTTCTGAATGCCCCAGTCTAATCATCACAAGGGATGTAGAAACGCTTTTTGCAAAGAATAATTGGGGGGGAGGGGTGCTGAAATACTGTATGTCCAACGACACTTACCTCAAACGTTGCTAGTCCTCCCATACACAGTAGTAGCAGTATGCACAAAGCCATGGTCCTGTCACAGAAAGGAAACAAACTTCAGCACTCGGCCACATCACAACTGCATCAGAGCCCAAGTGCACAGTCACATCCCCGTCACGCCACGGAGAAGCTGTGTGGCACTGAGCTAGATGGATGGCAATCTTGATCGCTCTGGAAAGGTTAGAGTGCGCTCGACTCTCTGTACACTTTGGAAGGCGTTGTCAGCGGATCCACACTCCACAGAGTTGTTTTTTGCTGGCCAGAATTAAGAGAGAACCCCCCTCCACCCCACCCGCTCTGCCCCTGTAGGATAATGCATAACCCCTGCAGTAAAAGCACAGTCTTTTAAAGAACCGCACAAAGAGTGTCTTTGTATGGGAGACCGCTGGTTTATGAGGCTTGCTCGCTGTCCTCCACCACTGCTGTGCTTACATGCCTTCTCCTCTCCGCTATATTTGTGTGGCTTGTTGTTGTTATCTCTGACCCGGTCACAAAGACACCCATGGTCTCCGCAAACTGGCAAGGAGCACAAAGTGCCACTGTCCCCCCCTCACCCCTCCTCTCCCCCTCATCCTCACAGGAGAGATGTTTTTCAGTCTGCCGGATTAGCGGACTGCTGGAGTCGAGGACAGACGTCTGTTTGATCTCTATGGAGTAAACAGGGAGTGATTGCCATACAGCTTGCTGTCAGTATGCACAAGGGCGTCGCGGCTCACAGAATCGGTGTCACATGTTTGCTGGAATCCCACCTTGCGTGTGACCACTGAAGGAGTGAATCAATACTCCTCTTGATTATGACGAGTGAGATAGGACACTTCCTAAGTCACCTCTGTGAATGTGAAATAGCTGTGGAATCTGTACTGTACAGTGTCAAGGGAATCCACTGCAGTACATTTTATCCTAAAGTTCTTGGAAACCTCATAATCATGTTGTCTGTTGCCGACTGAGCATTTTGTGAATAGTCTTGTGAAATGAGTTAAGATCTATTCACAGTATTTACCTAAATTGAATTAACCATCACTGCTGCTAAAGATATCAGCATGGGATTTCACGGACTAAAATGCCAAAGAGTGTCTGGCTTGTGATTTCATTTCGTTAGGTAGAACTCTATCTATAGCAGCACAGCTGCTTTCGCACAGAGAAAGTCACGGAACAAAAGGAAACATCATTTACAGAGACATTATGAAATTAGAAACAAAGAAAAGGAACAGGGCAAAGCTCAGGACACTGAATCTGTAAACCCAAACAGTATGCCTGCTCTCATTTAGCACTTGACAGTGGCATGTAGCAGAAACGGCTGTAGCATAATGAGCCCTCTCCTGTAAGAGAGTATACTTGAGTAGTATGCTGCTCTTATTGCCAGTTCCCTTGTGAACATGCCATGGCACTGTTAAACTGTGTCGTTACACTCCTGAATCACATCTCTTCATACTACGCTCTGTTAATGAATACAGACTGGCTAATGTCTTAATAGCAAACTACCAAATGTTTAAACATACATACCAAATGTTTAAACATACATGTACAGTACATGTGCCTTACCTTGAGGAAGAGTATTTGCCTTGCTCAGGAATGTGTGACTGGAATAGGGCCTGTTAAGCACCTTTGGTCTCAGTAATAAAAAGAAAGCCATGATGTTCTAGCTAAACATTGACCATGCAACGACTGCTTACTGAAGTAGGTGAATTGTAAAAAAAATGCAGGACAAGATACTGTATTATTCATTTCTAGAGAATGTAACTTGAAACTTGTTTTTTATCAATGGATCCATGCGTGTACATATTTCAGACATTCATTGTTAATTTACGACGATTTAGGACGTATTAGTATTTAGCGTTATTATATTTTTTAGTTTTAAAGTTTTGTTTTTGCTTTATTTGGTGTTGGGATGTGTCCCAGATATTCCTGAATGTCTGTTTTTAATCCTTCCCTTAAAAAAGAACAGGTCTACTGAGGGAGTCCTAAATACCTACACGGCTAAACAAATTAAGGAAAAATGTTGTTGGGTTCTAGGAAGGAGGACATGATCCGAGCGGTGGAGGAGGAGATTGAGAGGGCGAAACAGGCCGCCGAGGACATCATCAAAAAGATGTCGCCCGAAAAGCAAGCCAAGTATGCCGAGATGAAAGCCAACAACGAAGAACTGCTGCAGGTGAGCGGCTTCATATATTCATCTGATAAAGACGAGGTGAACGATCCTGGATGACGAAAAGTAATCCACTATCGCTCTGTCCTTTGGGGAAATGTTCTTGCTGTCTTTGACCCGTGAGTGTCCTCAGTAACACATACAGCCAGCTGAATGCCAGCAGGTCACTTCTGTCACCTCACACGTACAGTAGCTACTGATTTATGATGGAGATAGACAATCATTGGCCTCGGCAGGCATAGAGGACATGCTGACAGGTTGCATGACCGCCTTAAACTCCTTTACTGGACTCCCTTTGATGTGTTTTTCTCAGGAACTTGACGCTCGTCAGGAGGAGCTGGATGCCCTCATCACACGGAAGGAGGTGTTTGAAGCCGTGAGTCCAGAGCCCAGATTTCTTATCACTGACCCCGAACCCTGTGACCTTTCCCACCAACACCACCACAGGCGGTGCACCCTGAAAGCCTATGCAGTCTGAAATCAAAGGCCTATTTCACCTAAAACCCATTGAATGCACTGTCACAGACTTTCTCCCTTCATGGCCCAAAGTACAAAGAAAACTGTTGTGTTGCTCTCTCTGAACAGTTTATTTATCTCTCACCCCACCCACTAACTTCTTTGCCTTTGTCTGTCTGTTCCCATGATTGCCCTCCTGGTATGTTTTCTGTCCTGTCTAACTGACTGCCTGTCTGTCTGTCTGTTTGATGTGGTCCTCTCTCCACAGGAGATGGCGCACTCCCAGGTGAAGCAGGAGGCCGTGCTGCTGCACGAGCGTCTGCAGGAGCTGGAGCTGCGGCGCGACGCCATGCTGGCCGAGGACAAGAGCGTAGGCTCCCCGCAGGAGGAGCGCGAGAGGCTGCTCAAGCAGGTGACCCGGCCCTGAGCTTCTCCGTCACTATTGGGCCCTCTGGAGCCAACGTGTCGTGGCCTAGAAAGATGAGGTCTGCAACGTGTCTGCAGCCTTCCCAAAGCATTTCCCATGTCTCTCTCACTGAGCCCGATGCTGGTGAGAAAATTATACGAGAGAATAGGGAACGCACACAAAAAGGCAGCGTTTAGATTCTACATTTACATTTTTTTCATTTAGCAGACGCCTTTAACCAAAGCGACCTTCAAAAATGAGGAATAACATTCAAGCTGCAATGCAGACTGTAGACTCCTCTCCAATATTCGAGACTCCTTGAGGAATCTGTTCTGTTCCCACCTGCCTGAGTTCAGGCCTTGTCCAGTCGGTGTGGACCAGTGGTGATGAAAACATTCTGGCCGTGACCTCTGGCTGTGGTTATTTCAGGGCTTATTTCAGGGTTATTTCATTATTTCATTTGCCCTTTTGCCAATGGGAAGGCTGTACCCACACGGGTGCTAATAGGGAACCGCAGTGGTTTTATTATTTTCCGCAGTCATGACTGCTGTTGGCTGCCAGCACTTATCTGTCACAGGACCAGAGATAAAGGCTCTATTCATGGCTGGCCTCAGAAAAAACCATACGGCAATATTAACCTCTGAAGACTCATTTTATGTCTCTGTGTGTGTGGAGAAACTTCATATGAGTATTGTCCTAGATAGATAGATAGATAGATACTTTATTGATCCCCAGGGGAAATTCAAGAAGTCCTTTTGACTTGGGCGTGTTCCTCCACAGGTGAAAGAAGATAATCAAGAAATAGCAAGTATGGAGCGACAGTAAGTATGACGTGATATGCAAGCCTTACATTCTGGGTTGTAAAGCCATGGCGTTCACTCACCCTTATTCAGCCTGCATCAGTAAGCGTAACCTTTCCTCAGGTTGACAGAAATGCGGGAGAAGATCAGCCAGGTCACCGAGGAGATGCGTCAGCTGGACAACGACTTGGAGGAGAGCCAAGGTGAGGCAGAGGTAGAACACGGCTTGTCCTAAGCGGCGGAATGGGAGGAGGCCCCCCCGGTTTATCGGGCGGAGGTGTCACAGGGGACGTCAGAGATTAGGAGGAGTAGTGGTGGAGGTGCAGGGAGAGGTGGGGGTCGGGAATTGGCTGCTGTCAGGCATCTTCCCCCATGTAAGACTAGGGTGGGGGGTGCTTTCAGAGGGTTGAAGCTGTACCTTTTTAGAAAATATATATTTTTTTTTACTGCGACTAGCAGGCCATAAATCCCAGCGAGTTTGGACGGTGTCCAGAAAGAAGTTCCTCCCGCTGGCCTTCACGTCCTCCCTGGGGTCTGGGGGGCTCCTGCCTGGAAGCGGCTCTTTGAGTGGCCGCTCCTGGCCGGGGACGCTGGAAGTGCGGCACGCACACCGCTGAGGAACAATAGAGTTGACAGGGAGGGCCTCACCAGGGCGGGTGGAGGGCCTGAGGGGAAAGTTTGGCTCAGGTGACATTAAAACAGCGTAGGTTCTGTGATAAGAAGAGTACAACAACACAATCAGCCCGTGGTGTAGTGAAAAGCATACACGACAAGCTGTGGGAGTGCTGGACTTCTAAGCAGAGAGGGCTGATTCTCAAGGTGTCCTGTGTGTTCTCTCATCACCCCTGTGTCTCTCTTGCTTTGCCGTCCTCTCGTACTCCATGGGCAGATGGTAAGACACAGCAGTAGGGCTCGGATCACCTCTAACATCCAGTATACTCCCTTACTACCCCCTGGTCTGTAACCTTCAGTGTGTCAAGAATGTGCTGTATGTAATTAGAAACAAGTGATTGAGATCTGTGGCCTAAGCGCAGTGATAGTTAATATAGTTGTATCATACCATTGCATAGTGATGGTCTAGTTAGTAGATACAGTAACTCTTCTTTGGTTTAGCAAAGCCATAGCAGGCAGAGAAGGAGCGAATGCAACCTGTCCACCTCCATTAACCGGCTTTGTTCTGACAGGGGAGCGAAGCCAGAAGTACAAGGAGCTGAAGAAGAAAGAGGAGACCATGAACAGTCAGTGGACTACCTTCATCTTCTGCATGTGTTAGACTAGTGTGTGATGAGGCGCACGCCCTGCCAGTGCGCTAACGGTGCTAACGGCTCTGGCTGTGTCTCAGGTTTCCTGGAGACGTACGACGAAGTCAAAGCCCAGGAGCTGGAGCGCCATCAGCAGACCCAGGCCAGCATCACGGCTCTTCTAGAACATTCTAGCAGAGTGAGTAATAACAACAGAAACTCTACGATACCACAGAACTCAAGACCAGTTTATATATTTTCTTAGCTGAGTATGTTGCACGTTGACATGTTTATAGTCTTGGCATTTCTGATGAGTTTTAGTTTCAATCAAGCTCCCAAAACAACTACTTGAGGCTGTCGTTTTTGGCTGTAGTTGGTTTTGGCAACTGCCTACCCTAATTTGTGTTTCTCAAATGTGAACTAAATGGATGGGGACAAGGGATTATAGGTTTACGCTGATTGATAATGCTGGTTAAAATGATCTCTTATTAGTCAGTGTTTCACAATATACACTTCCTACGGTTTCCCATGATGGACTCAGCCAAACCCCAAAGTACATGCTAAAAGCCATGTCATGATAAAAGTCAGTCATGTTATGGCTGAAAAGCCCCTGGATGAGCCTCTCTCCTCTCTTTCTTTCTCTCTCTCTCTCTCTCTCTCTCTCTCTCTCTGTCTCTGTCTCTCTCTCTCTGTTGCAGAACATGACGCGCCTGCGGCAGATCTCCTCTGTGACGGCTCACGAGCTGCGCTCCATGCAGGAGGACCTCAGCTTCAAGGAGACCGAGATGCACAAGTCCGAGAGCACGGCCAAAGGCCTGTCCTCAGGTGAGACTCACACAACCTCACATACTCTGCACATTTCTGTGCTCAACACAGTGTCATAGCCGTAAATAGTCACATGCCGTAAAAACAGTACAGTGCAACTGTGTCATTTTATACTCTATACATTCCATTTCAGTTACAACAGCACTGCCACTTAGAGTAACTTAGAGCTAATGTCATAGCAGCTGAAGTAGCCCCATTAGCTTTACAACACTGATACAGACTTAGAATTGGAGGCTGTCCTGGGCCAATAGGACCTGATTATACTCCATATCCAAATTAGTGGGAGTGTTTAGTCTACTGCTTGATGGCTGAATGTTGTTCATCACCTTTTGTAATCAGCCAGGCAATTTGACATGGGAAGACTGATTGAGAAAGCTAAAAAGGAAGTTGTGTGGAGGAGTCTTTTAATTTTGTTCTGTGGAAAGCCCCATTTCCCCACTCCCACCACTTTTGACTGAAGTCAGAAGGCTTGAGGAACTCACCTCGATGATGAAATGCAGTGTGGTCACTGTAGTCACTTTAGTAATGAGTGATGGGCATTCAGGATCAGGTCCCTTGGAACCATTCTACAGGCACATCCACATTATTCAGTTATAATTTGAAAAGTTAATGATCTAAAAAGTTAATAAGCTAAAATGATCCTCGTCCATACAAGTGTATGGAACCCCGCATCTGAAACTGTCTGTTTCCATATATTACACTTAGAAAACTCACATTTCATGACCATTTGACCGCTCAAATGATAGATTGCTTCCTGCAGGCCACTGCAGCATTGCAGCATTGTATAATGCTGAATTGAACTGTACAACAGCTGCCAGCAAAGACTGCAAGGTAGCCAAAGCTTGCAATTACTGTAGTTATCCATGTTGGTAGTGTCGATTTCATGGACAATCACACAGCTTATTTGTCAGAGTTTTGTTCCGGGAAAGGGTCCTAAAGTGTCCTTCCGAGAAGACTAATGTAGATGAGAGACGTAATTGTAACAAAAGTGTTGCGGATTGATGGTCTTGGCTCGTGTGACTGCCTGTGCTACCGTTACTGCTAAACAAAAGACCAGTGGCACCTCATCACTTGACGAGCCTCAGGTGGGGGCATACCTGAGCCAGCCCCCCGTTGAGCTTTACCACCCTACAGTCCGACTCTCTCCCGGCCCCTATTTCCTGACCCCCCCCCGCCCCCCCCCCCATTCCCTCACACTGTTATCAAATGAGCTGCTGAAGCTGAGCCAAGAGACCTTCCTTCCTTTGTGTTGGGCTCCCCCCCCCCCCCCCACGTCCCCCAGACCCCTCTCCCCTCCCCCCGGCCCCCCGAAAAACCGTCTCTTATCTCATCAGGGCCACAGCCGAAAGCCAGCCTTCCGCCGTCCGACTATTCTGAGCTGGGGGTCGGCATTGTTCGGTTTCACTTATTTATTTGTATTAGCAGCAGCGGACCTTTTCACAGCAGCGTAACAAAAAAAAAATCAAGAGAAGCAAATCGATGCCCAGTGGTGGGGTTTGCTTTGAAGGCCTCTATATGTGACCGAGAGGTCTTTCAGCCTCTGTGTGGGTGCGAGGTATGTTAGAGGAAGTTTTAGCACCAGGGAGCAGTGGAGAGGTACACCGAGGTGAAGTACACAGTATTAATAAACAGACGATTATCTGCTCTACACAATTGGGCCTCCACAACGTCCCTGTATAAATATTATTAGGAACCAAAGCCAAGACATTCATCCCCAAGGGGTTGGAAGGCTGTAGAAATCCTTGGGGTGGGGTGGGGTGTGTTTGTGGGGGCTGTAGCAGTTTGTGTGTACTTGAGGATGTGGGTGTGTGTGTGGGTGTGTATGCTGGTTTTGGGAGTGCTAGCAGTGGTGGGTGGGTGTGTGTGTATGTGTTATTGAAGGATTACAGGGTGGATGTGTGTGTGGTGTGTGTGTGTGTCTGGTTTTTGGGAGTGAAGTGGAGGGAGTTGTGTGTGTGTGTGTGTGGTTGAGGGATTATAGACAAGGGCTGTACATGTGTGTGTGTGTGTGAGGGTGGCGGGGGGGGGGGGGGGGGGGGGGGGGGAGTTCTGCGGCTGCGGCGAGAAACGCTAACCCCAGGAGGAAGCGGCAGAGAATGCACAGAAGTGCTGATGGGGCACTTTGTGAGTCTTTCGCCGCTCCGAGTGCAGCGGCCTCTCCAAACAGTGCGGCCGGCCGGCCGCGTATCAGGAGGAACCGGCCCACTTCCTCTTCCTGCCCCGAGAGTAACAGGGGCAACAGAACTCGGCCTCAGAGGGGGGTGGAGTGTGTGTGTGTGTGTGTGTGTGTGTGTGTGTGTTGTTTTTTGGGTGGAGAGGTTGGGTGGGGGGACTCAATAGATTAATAACCTGAGACAGACGGACTGTAAGGATGTGTTAAGATGCCATTGCCACAGAGCATAGGGACGAGAGAAGCTTTGGTTTTGCAATCAGCACACTTGGGTGGGGGTTGGGTAAAGGGGCTTGAGGGTTTCTCCATCAGTTCTGCGTGGGGTCTGGTACCAGTCGAGAGGGGATTGCAGCAGGTCTTGCGGTCATTGAGAATAAACAGAGGAAACTGAAAGCCAGCCTCACAGTGGGCCTGTCTTCTCCTGATCCGACAGTTTTTGCATTCCTCTTATGGGAGGCTGACCGCCCAGTATTTAGCCATCGATTGCGTTGATATTTGCCAGAAAGGATTGAATGAGACCTCCATAGACTTGGCTGAGACGGGCGCTGGAGGATCAGTTTAATACGGTTTGTGCAACGCACCAAAAAGAATACAGCCATAAAAAGAATACGATTATGAAGTGTAACTAAATAAAAAAGTATCCGATGGAACGCTGAATCCCGTATCCTCACCGCTGGGGCTCTTCCAGCTGTTACCGGCTCTGCGTTGGATCCGTCCCTGGTGCTCGGCGAGGGCCCGGAATGATGAGTCCGGAGACGCCCATGTGGCTCTCGTGTTCTGGTCCGGGGGTTGAGGTTCTGGTCACAGAGGTGGGTCGGGTGTCGGGTCTCTCACCATACGTTAATAACGTGGCCACCGTCCAGGCGCTTGACTTGCGTCTGCTGGGCTTTGTCTCCTCTTCTCCTTATTTGCACAAAAATGCAGACGTCCTCCAAGGTCTATTAAGCTCCAACGTCTCAGAGAAACGAAGTCTCGGCCCCTACCGAATCGAATGTCGAAAAAGCAAATAGTAGCCCACCTAGGTCATTCCCTGTCAGCAAAATTTCTGAAGTTTTATTTGAAATGGCAAAACCAAACGGCCTGTTTTTTTTATTTGAAAGGCTGCGAAAAACAAGTCTCCAGCCTTGTTAATGTTTAGGACCGAGGTGGCTCAGGTGAAGAGAGCTTTGGTCCTGCGGCTTGAGTTGGACCTCTCAGCACTGTCTGGTGCGTCTCCCTGAACCCATGCCTTCCCCCACGGGTCTGAGACTGATGGCACAGTGATGTGGGGAGTGGGGGCCCAGGGGTCAATGGAGCAGAGGTGCTGAAAAGCAGTTTTTCTCACGTGTGTAATGAGTTTGAATGTGCCCCGCAGTGTGTATGTTAACCAGGTGTGTGATTATGATGATTTCCCTGCACGCTATCCAAGGGGGTGTTAACATACTGTATATGTGCTGCTGTGCCCATCTGTTCTGTGTGTGTGTGTGTGTGCGTGTGTGTGTGTGTGTGGGGGGGGGGGGGTTGTTAAGTGCGTACGTGTGTGTGTGTGTGTGTGCATACGTGTGTGTGTGTGCATATATATGTGTGTGTGTGTGTGTGTGTGTGTGTGTGTGTTTCTTTTTACATTTTCATGTGTGTGTGTGCTTCTCCCCAGAGAACCAGCATCTTCAGCAGGACCTGCAGAAGGTGGAGCAGCTGGAGGGGAAGATCTTGTCGGAGATGGAGAGCCTGAGGGAGCGCATCCAGCACATGACCGAGGGCCTGCAGACCTACAGCAACCTGGACGCCCTCAAGGCCGCCGGAGAGGACAAGAAGAAGGTGAGGCTCCGCTAGCGTCCAGCTGTCCTCGGTCTCTCGTTCTGGGGGTTAGGGGCTGATGGTCCAGGCCAGGGAGTTGTTGTGGGCTATTTAGTCAGTCTAAACACTCTGTCCACATCTGAGCATGTAGTTATTTGTGTATGTATTTGTTGAGTTGTTGAGGTGTGGATGGACAAGACTTGGCCCGCCCGCCTGTTGCTTTCATCTGTGGGCAGGCAAGTTTCATCGAGTTTGCGTAGAACAACACGGGCTCATTAGCGCTTGTAGCCGTGCACTCATCCACGTTTTTGCACACACACACACGCACACACACACACACACGTAAACACATCACAGATATGAAGATAACATCAGGGCTTTCACATTTTCACACCTCTCAAAAAAAAAAAAAAACCTTTTGGCTGCGTCCGGAAAGCCTGTGGCACCATCTGCTCCGGGAGATTTGGGGCCAGTCGAAGACGGCCACCAGATAAAAGCTCCCACTCCGCTGCTCTGGAGCTCCTGTTCCATGCGCGGCCACAGGAAGAATATTCATTTCTCAGCCTCCGTTCTCCTCTGTGTTGCGGGAGAGGCGCCCTGACAGACGTATCCGACCTGCTCCCACTTCCCAGGCTGCCTCTCCAGCAGCAGACTGCGGCGTAGTGTAAACAACGATAGGCCTGCTCCCGCCCCGGGAGGCAGCCCACGGCAACGTTTCCATAGGAACTGGTGTGTGTGTGTGTGTGTGTGTGTGTGTGTGTGTGTGTGTGTGTGTTATATATGTGTGTGGGTGTGTTGGTTTGGTTGTGCCTGTGTGCATGCGTGTGTTTATGCGTGTTAGTGTGTTTATGCTTTTGTGTGTGTGTGTGTGTGTGTGTGTGTGTGTGTGTGTGTGTGTGTGTGTGTGTGTGTGAGAGAGTGGCCAGGAGGAAGAGGACATAAAAGCATCCCTTCACTTCACCAGAGAAATGACTTGTAGGGGCGTCTAGAAATGGGAATGGGGGTGAGTGGGTTTCAGGGGCCTTTTTCCTACAACAGGATGCAGGTTTCTCTGCAGTGTTTGACACCAGGAAGACATGTTTCTTCCACTGAGGAGCTTCTGACTTACCCCCCCAGGGGAGTGGGCTGCTCCTAGGGCCACTCTGGATCTTATGAGTCCTCACACACACACACACACACACACACACACACACACACACACACACACACACACACACGTGTGGCCGTGCAGATGCACTTGCAGGAAACGTCTCCTACCGGCTTAAATTTATCAGTGTCATGCATAATTTCTTTGTTGTATGGGTGGGATAAACAATGAGGGAAGTCTTATGATTAGAAAGTGAGTAAAAAGATTAGGGCAAAGCAATGGAATGTGAAGAGATTGAACATGAATTGTTTGTTTATCGAGAATATGACAAATGTCATCCGATCTGCGTACTTGGCCTTCCCACCCACTTCCCACACCCCTGTCAAATAAAATAATCTACTCAAAAAGTGCTTTGCTGATATAACATGGAATTGTATTGCCAAAGCAGTTATTACGTACAGGATACACATACATCACATATGGATATACAACATACACATACTTCATATATGTATACATCAACAGATACAAAAAATCTCTCTGAAAATCTCTCTCTCTGTTTCCATCTCTCAGAGGCTGCAGGAGGAGAAAGTTTCCCTCTCCACGCGTAAGGACGCCTTCAAAAAGGATATGGCAAAGATGAACCAGGAGTACGAGACTCTGAAGACCCAGCTTCAAGAGAACGAGACTCATTCTCAGGTGACCCCCAGCGTCCATCATTCACCCACACGCGCCCCCACAGTTCCACATGCACCCCCACAGTTCCACATGCACCCCCACAGTTCCACCCTCACCCCCACAGTTCCCCACAGTTCCACATGCGTCCCCACAGTTCCACTCTCACCCCCACAGTTCCACCCTCACCCCCACAGTTCCCCACAGTTCCACATGCGTCCCCACAGTTCCACTCTCACCCCCACAGTTCCACTCTCACCCCCACAGTTCCCCACAGTTCCACATGCATCCCCACAGTTCCACTCTCACAGTCTCTCAGTTCCACATTCCCGCTGCTCTAATCCACGTTCCCTCTACTGGAGTCCTCACAAGCGTCCTGTGAGTGCATCAAGAGCTGAACACCGCATAACTTATCACGTGGAGTTGAATACAACAAATCTCTCTGTACATGGAGGTTAAAAAGTTTAGTTCTTGACTGGACAAACAGGACCCTGACGCCACAGCGGCGGGGTCTTGTGTCGTCCTGAAGGGATTCATCTTTCAGAAGCTTCAGTAGAGGGTGTGGGTTCATGTAAGCTAAAGGGGGATCGCGCTGACGATCTTGGCAAGAACAGAAGCCTCTATCAGCCAAAGGAAGCCATTTCTGTGCAGGACAGCAGATTCTCCCCGCCAGTGGGGTCGTGCTGAGACAGACTGGATGGAGCTGACCCCAGATAATCCCTGCAGGGGTCACAGGGTCATCTGACGTGACTGAGACGCCCACTGTCTCCAACGGCAATCCCAGATGACCTGCGTTGGTGATGAGTGATGATGATGGAGATGTTTTGGGGCCGTAGTTGCTTTTTCAGGCGTGCGAATTTGGAATTGATCTCATTTCTACTGTACTGTGTGCTTCTTTCGTTGCAGCTCACTAACTTGGAGAGGAAATGGCAACACCATGAACAGAACAACTTTGTCATGAAAGAGTGTATCCTTTTTTCAACATTCAAGATAGCATCACAAAAGCACAAAACCAAACACTAGAACACACACGTGGACCTTGAAAGTAGCAGCTGTGCAAAGTGAGTCTTAATGTAGTGTCAGTAACTCTGTTGAAGACGGTAGAGTGTAGACTAGGGCTTCCCTGTGCATGCACATGTCTCTGAGGAACAGTGGTAATCTGTGTCATGATTGAGCACTCAATCTGCCTTAACTCACCTCCTGCCTCCAGTCATTGCTTCCAAAGGCCTGGAGAGTGACTACCGTCCTGTGGTGAAGACAGTCACCAAGCAGCTGAGTGACTACAACAGGATCCTCGTCGAGACCCTGCAGGGCAGCCGCAGCTGAGCCGAGAAACCCCCCCCCCCCCCCCCTACTTCCTGTCTCTGACAGCAGCCATTACGGCTCCGCCAGTCTGTCCCCCGGACACTTCCTGTGAGAGAGGAGGCCGGCACTTAATTACCATTCTGCTCCACATTTAGAATAATCCGCCACGTGAAGCTGCATCAGAGGTCTTCTACATGCATGCGTAGTGCATAGTCCATAGACTATGGTGTCACTGGTGTCATAACTTGTCAAACTATTATACAAAAAAACAAAACATTACTATAAAGTATGACGTTTCATTTTATATATCCAAAAAGTGTAAATATATGAATGTCATATTGTAGAATATTATATTTTTATGTGAGATTATTGATTTAATAAACATTTTTCTGAGAGAATGCCTGTGATTTTATGACCGTTATATTTGATGTGATGGATGTGGTCATGGAAAGGATATGGTGATGATAAAGACTTTAGGCTTTAGTGATACTGCACAGAGATGGGGAAAAATAGGATCCAGGTCTTGCTTCATCTCTGGCTCCGCAACATTTAAGGGATTAAGTGCGCTATGTGGTCTGCAAGAAATGCAGTTGGAGTCAATCAGTCATATTTTGTTGTCTCTCACTCTCTCTCTCTTTCGTTTGCTCTCTCTGTCACTGTGTGTGTGTGTGTGTGTGTGTGTGTGTGTATGTGTGTGCCCATGTGTGTGGGGCATACTGCTGTTAAGCAGTGTGATCCGGAATGGTAGCAGGGGTTAATGGTAGCCAGGAACTGGGCCTGCTGATAACACTATTGTTTTAATGCAATTGGTTTCCGCCGAGCACTATCACAGTAGGAGGCCCGGTGTTTCCCAACCAGTGCGGCCTCGTGCCCTGCCCAACTCTGGTAAGTTAGAGTGTGTGTGTGTGTGTTCTGGTGTTGGGCAACCTTCTGAATTAAATGCATGTGAAATTGCCATTGAAAATCACTGAATGTTATGCACAATTAGAGGTTATTTGTCATCGTTCAAAACCCATTGCTGAGACCAGTTGCCATTCTCACTCCGAGGGCTGTTAATAGCAACTAGCATGACTGTCCTTCGGAGCGTGATTCCGGGAGTATGGGTGGATAAAGAGAAAGGAGAACCCAGGAGGAGGAGACGAGTAAAATGTGAATGAGACGGAGGAAGGGACAGAGAGGCGCTCAGTGAGTGAGTCAGTGTGGAAAACTTTGTTTGTGGACGTATGAGAAAAGGAAAAGTAAAGAAAAAGAACAATTGTCCACGAGGAGATGGGGGTTGGGTGCCTTGTTTGTTTGTCCTGAGTCGGGATGAGGTGGGGGGGAATTCCACCACAGGATAATAGGCCCCGTGCAATCAGGGCTGACCGGCCCTACAGACAACCGGCAAACCCCCAGTAGCCCACACACTGGCTTCCTCTACAACTGTCCTTAAATTACTCAGATGCAGAGAAAATAAACCAATTGTTCCTCAATTTTCCCCCTCGTACACAAGCCAGTGTTTTGTCTCGCGTCTAACAATGCCCCCTCAAAGTGTGCGATGACTTGTGCTAACCCGGAACCAGAGCAGGAATAACAAACCGCTCGGATTTATTAAAGTAATGAGATCATCGGTTTTGTCGCAGAGGGGGCGCATTCTTCTGTTCTGGGAGGTCAAAATAACACATAGAACTTAAACTGCGTGTGTGAGTGAACTCAAGTCAAGTCACAGCATAGTCCCAGCGTGTTTGTTCTGCGGAGAAACCCGACTAATTGGCCCCATTGTGTATCTAGCCGAATATTGACCAGCTGCGCTCTGGAGTAAGAGCTCTGGGAAAGGAGGCATAACCCCCAGTTCCAACCTCCAGGCTCCAGACTTCAGCCCACGAACCCACCCCTTTCCCCGGGCTGAACCACAGGACTTCAGCCGGGACTAAGCCTCTTGCTTGACAGCCCGCATCAATTAGTGTGGAGAGAGCGAGTGCTTTGCGGCCGATGCCAGGAGGTTTAGGGCTCCCCTGGTGACCCTAACGCTGCCGTAACACCCTCTGGCCGCCTCGCTGGCCCACCGCCGCACCCCACTGCGCTGGAACGGGGGTGAGTCGATGAGAGGTGTGCTTCTGCACACACACACACACACACACACTTACAGAGTTTGTCTTTTTCCTCTTGCCCCCCACCCCTCCCCTCCCCTCCCCTCCTCACTCCCTTCCTTCTCTCGGTCCCACTTAGCTACTGGTCAGCAAGTCCACACCCCTTTAAGAACAATAGTCTCACACCCATGCAGAGTTTATGGACATCATCCCACAACGGCTCCCTCACAAACGGACTCACGCTCTGGGCACTCGCACTTGGCATACGCCAGCCATCTCCTCTCTCTCTCTCTCTCTCTCTCTCTCTCTCTGGCTGTGAACCACTTCAGGGTGGGAGTCCAGGAAAGGAGGAACTCTACCCAACTTCTCCACAAGGCCAGTGACAGAGTTACAGCTCCCTGTGCACTTCGGGGGAGAACGAAAGACGAAAGAGAAGAGAGAGGTGGAGGGAGAGAGATAGAGGGAGAGAGGTGGAGGGAGAGAGGTGGAGGGAGAGAGATAGAGGGAGAGAGGTGGAGGGAGAGAGGTGGAGGGAGAGAGATAGAGGGAGAGAGATAGAGGGAGAGGTGGAGAGGGCCGTGACCCCTTCACTGTGGCATCTACCCTTTCACTCTCTCTCCCACACTTTCTCCTTTCACTCTCCCTCCCCCACTCTCTCCCTTTTTTTTTCTTTTTCTTCTCTCTCTTTCTCTCCTAAGCCTCTTTCGCAAGAGCCACCACCAGCTACAAAAGAGGCCCTCTATCAGCCTGCCTGAAGTTTCACAACATCATGCTTCGACAGTAGTGCAGGAGTGGCTCACTGTTGTTAACCCCCTCCGCTATAGGGATGTGAGTGTGGCGGGAAAAGATGGCCGCCGTCCTGTCAGGGTGTTGGGTATCGGGGTGAATGAATGGCTGCGCCGCCTCACTGTTTCCACAGCTGCTGCCTTCCTTCGCCCTGTGCGAGCAGAGGAAGAAACACAGGCCTCTGTCAAAACAAAAGTCCTCAAACCTGTTCCTCTCGCCCGAGTCAAGAGGGCCATGAGAATATTTTTCCTACGCTGCAATTGTGAATGCTCCCAAACTGTGCCTGGGGCCAGTCATCGATATAAATGGCCGTTCTCACCGAGCCACGGGTGGCGTGGAATGAGATTCCCTGCTGGGAAGGAATGTTTGTCCCATGCATGTTAATCTGCAGTGTGTGTGTGTGTGTGTGTGTGTGTGTGTGTGTGTGTGTGTGTGTGTGTGTGTGTGTGCTTCGGTTATCTTGGCCATTCTAGAGGAAACGGACTGGAGAGGAAAAAGTAAAACAGACCAGGAACAGTGCAGAGGTCCAGGCTGCTTTGTCTTAACTCTGGACAGGATCTCTATTCCTCTGACCATGATGGAAGCCTGGGCAAAAAGATCATGGTGTGGCAGCACCTGTGTTAGCACCAGTTGAGGGTCCCTGCACTACCTGATAAGACCCCCCCCCCCCCCAGCTTCCCACCAACCTCCCCCTTGACTTGCTAAAGGGTACAAGCATTTCCTGACCCAGTTTCTGTGTGTCTCCTCACATTACATCACTCCTCCGACCCCTGGGTCCAACCTTCAGCCGTCCGGCCACCCCAGAGCACGGGCTTGTGAAAGATGGAGGTCAGACAGGGGAGTGTAATTCACGCACAGCGCAAACTCCTCCTTTGTAACAACCTCCATCGAACACACACTCTCTTGACACTCCCCCCTCTTCTCCCCCTCTCACACCTGTTTAACGGGGGGAAATGTGTGTGTGATTTATTGCCCCTGGGCTTTCAGAGAACCCACATCTTTTCCATATGGTCTCTCATCCACTCCGGAGTCCAAGGAGGAGACTCTGGATGAGGTTTTTGGGGAGAGCACTCTTCACATTTCTTTCTTCTTTATTCCGTGAGGAATCTGTAGCTGTTTAGCAGAGCACCACCACCCAGCACTCCCTCCTCGTTTGCGGGTAGCCTCTGGCACATGGTGGGTCCAACGTGAGATGGAAGGGCGGGCGAGTGACCAGAGTGCCACAGAGGGGCCGAGGCTCAGAGGCCTCCCTACCAGGTCTACCTCCCCCCGGGGGGGAGGCGCTCCGAAACGTAAAACAGAGCGCCAGATTGGCAGCTCGCTGCTTGAAGAAACACGGGCGTCTTGTAATGCAAGTGAAATAACCCGTAACCTAGGTTACACATCAAACTGTCAGGAGAATATCCATGCCTCTGGCAACGGAGTGAATAATTCAAACTTTCACAAACACGAGCATTTGGAGGACATAAGTGGGGAGAAGGGTCCACGGGGAGACTAAAACGGTAAATTAAACTATTTAGAGAGGCACTTTCACACCAGCAGTGGAAAAAACATGGAAACATGGAGAGAGCATTCCAGAAGAAACGTAATAACGCTATTAAAAGTATAGTTATTGTCGGCCTATGGTGACAGCTGAGCTGGTGTGAACAAGGGAAGAAAGTGCAAAATGTAAATAACATAATGTCATGGGTTTCAAAATGATATAATATGGATCGTTTTCATAGCCTGCAGTTGTGAAATAATTCATTATTATAGTGTTGACATTGTTTAATATTTGTTGATGATGATTTGATGATGTTTAGGTTTTGTCTGTAGTCTACATATAGAAAAATTGTATAGCAAAGTCAGAGAAAGTATGTTGTTGTTGATCAGTGTAGCCAGGTTTGTCTTCAGATTTATTGGGTCTCTGAAGAGAAGGATTTGTCTCTACCTGGAATGTGTATCTGCATGAAATATTGAGTGCCAAGGTAGTTTCATGCGTAATTCTTCCTCAGAAAAAGTGGTAAATTTTGATAGCAGCTTGTGACTATTTGACAGTGTTTTGTAGTCTGGATAAACTATTTCTCCAAAAAAAAAAACCTTTCAGTATGCTCTTTCTTCTTTGTGACACAAAAGTACTAATTTCCACAGAGATTATCAGTGACCATTCAAAAATAGCTTATAGAGTGTATTACATAAAGCAGTTTTCACCTGAAATGATTGCAGTGTTTGTTGTGGGTACAAACCCCCCCCCCCAGTGTCTCTGTTCTGCGGCCCCTCCCTGAGCAATGAGGGTCCTTTTGCAGGGTTCCAGTGAGGAGACGCCCTACAGGGCTGCGCAGGAGCCGCAATTAATGTCAAGCAATTGTTCAGACTAGGCCTTTCCCATCCTCACATGAAAAGGAAACAGGAAAAAGGAACTTCAACTCCCAGCGCCTGGACAGAGGAGAGGCGAGGGGGGGTCAGTCAGGGAATACAGGGAGAGGGAGGGGACGGCAGAGAGAGAGAGAGAGGGAAAGGGAGAGAGAGAGAGAGAAAGGGAAGGGAGGGAGAGAATTTTGAGCTTCAGACTGAGTGCCGAGATGTGTGTGGAGGGGCTTTTCTGACACCCTTCTGGGGGTTTGGTCCCTGACTTGAGCCGTAGCCCAGTGTGTAACCCCTCGCTGTGGATGTACCGCCAGCTTTGCCTCCTCTCCCGTGCCCAGACCCAGGCCTGTGGCTGGGGGAACATGCGTCAGCTCTCCTCCCTCGCCCTGTGTCTGCTCTGCTGGATCTACTCAGGTGAGTTTGCCGGCCTTTGTCTACGTCGCGTGGAGTCATGATGGTCCGTTATGAAGTCATTGATTATAACTAACCACTAATGTTTGTTATTGGATTTTGGTTTTGATACTACCTCAGTAACCTCTGAATTAGTGAGTCATAAGTAATTGGAGTGAGAGACTCCAAACATATTTGACACAATTTATGTCTTAACTTTGTGTGTATGCACGTGTGTATGGATGCATGTATAAGATGTGTAATGGTGGGAGTCATGCTGTTTATGAGGACTGGAATTGTCTGTATAATCTGCCTTTGCCAAAATGTTGTCAGTTTATTTCAGGAGAATGTTTATTTAAAATGTCTCAAAAGCATGTCATTCTTTATCTCTCTAAATTTATAGTTTGTCCATTTTGAGATATATGGATGATGCGATGGTGTTTTATGTGGTTTTGGGAGGCTTTACTGTGTTTGTCAGTTTATTTGAGGAGAATGGATTGCACCGATTTGCTGCGTGAGGTACAGAGAGCTGCCTTAAACTCTGATGCCCTCCAAATGTCAGATTTGCATCATGCATCAAGTTCAGTTGGGAAATAGTTCCGTTGAATGTTTTAGCATCCTTTTGGCCCCGGTAACACTAACCACTAACATATTTAACATTCTTTCTCTTTGTTCTTGGACTGCCTTCTCTGCCAAAAGCTATGTTCTTTTGGATTAAATCTGTCCCCAGTTGAATACCCAATGTATAATTTTTAGGCAACTGGATTTTTTGTAGTGCACAAAATGTAATCCTGTATGTTGTTTTGGAAAAGTAGTTTTCAATTGTTCAGTGTTAATGAATTACTCTTAGTGCATACTCTGGAATATGTAATGGCTGAGTCATTGGTTTAAGCAACACTGGTGTGTGCCATTGGCATTAATATTAATATTATTACCCGATGACATTGAGAGTGAATTACAGACATCTCGGCCATCTTGGCACTGGTATTGTGTTGGGTTGATGTGCTTTGAAGGAAACTCTCAAAACCTCTCCAAAAGGCGCGCCCAAGTAACGAAGAAAGCTTGTTCTCTTGGTGCCGCAGGCAAAACACGACATCACTATGACAGCCAGCACTCACAAAACACTCAGTGTGCGTGTTCCTCAAGTCAGGGGAATCAGCAACACCAGGTTACAGCCCCAGCCTCCTGCGCCAGTCAGTCAGTCAGTCAGTCAGTGCGGCGTGTATGGCATTTCCAAATACACTATCTTCCAAACCCTTTTCATTGTGACACGCGTGTGAAATCTCCTTACTTGGCAGACTCTAGCGAGATCGCTCACACTGTATTAGGTTGACTCTAGCTGGCACCCAAAGCTGGGGATGTCTACATATGTAGGAGGGAGGATTTTGTGCCCCCCCCCCCTTGGGCTTTGCTGTGATGTTTTCCAGAGTGCTAGAAACCAAAGTGCTTATAACTACCCCAGGAGAAGGAGAGGAGACATTGGTGTAATCCACAGTTATGTACCAGGTGAAAAATGGGACTAAATGTGGGCTGTGATGTTGGGGATGGATTGAACATCTGAGCTTGTGGAATGTATGAGGAGCCATGGGCAAAGAGCTCCACGGCCTTGATGGTTTGCACATGATTGTTCCTTTTATCTGTAATTTTACCTGTTCCTATAATGATGATGTACCACTAGTGTTTTTAACCGTTTTGATTTGTAGGCCAGTGTGTAAATGCTTGCAGCCTGGTTGCAGTCATGCCTCAAGTGAGCTTCCTTAGATTTCCAGCATCGTGGTTATGGGTCTCTGAGTGTGAAGTGTGTTCAGAGCATAAACCCAGGCGCTATAAAAATTCCTGCAAATGAGGGAATGATTTTATACGTGCTCTTGTCATTTGTGAGGTCTTTAAACTCCCATCTTGGTGTTCATTAATCAAGTCTGTGGCTCCCTAGAATGCCTCTAGAATTCTCCCCCCTGACTCTTAAGCACTCGTTTATGGACCTCGGCTACACTGCACTGATGAAGTCTGATGTGTCTATCAAGGCTAAAGGAGGAGGAGAGAAATATGTTGAGGGGAGAGAAAAAACATGGAGTGAATAAAGCATCGGCATTAATATGAAAACCATATGGCCAGTGCCTGGAAATGGAGAGGGCTGTTGGAGCTTAATGTACCAGTGGCTCCAGTTACTTAACACGGTGGAATTAATGAAATAATCCTGTCAAGCAAGCACTGGAACGCCAAATGGTTTCCTCTCCACCTAAACACACACACCCTCTCTCTCTCTCTGTGTTTCTCTCTCTTTCTCTCTCTCTCTCTCTCTCTCTCACTCTCTCTCATGGACCCACACCCCTTGTTCTTGGGCTGCCAACTCTGAACTCCCTCATTGGCAAAATAAAACATAGCTACGCTCTGTCGCCTCTTAATCAACTCGTGAAAACAATGCAGAGGATGCCCTGGTTTACTGGAAGAAATGAGCGACTTGGGCCTGTTTAAGATGGCCGGTAGATTACCAGACAACCCTATTCGTCAGCATATAAAGGCTCATTAACCTATCTCTGTTTATCAACAGATTGGCTCTGATAGCATTGACCATTGTAATAACAGTGTAATTAAGGGTGTGTATGTGTGCAGATGGGGCTCCTGGCTGTGCTTCAACCCTAGTTAAATGGTTCTGATTTAATGATTAATCCCAGTAGTAAGCCTGCTAATTAGAATAAGTGATTGGACCGTGAATGTTTGATAGGTTTGTGTATCCTTAGCTGGTTGCTAAATTGTGAATGACTTCTATATCAAATGCAGTCATCTCCTTTGCAAAGTCATAATTTTCTGATTGCGTCATGTGTCAGAGGTCATCACACTATGGCTTATTGTCCTATTTTTACGAGCCCTTTGGATGTTGGAGTCCATACATTTCTGCACATTGTTGTTGATGGCTTTTCTGATGAGGTCTAGTACATTCCTCCCATCAAGGAGATTTGGTGAGGTCAACACATTCTCTCCGTCATGTTAATGGATGAGTTTAATCTCTTGGCCTTTCTGAGTCTCTCCCGTCACCTTTGGTCCAGTAAACCCGTGAAAAGCAATGCAAACTTGCAGTGCTGTGGGCCTACAGTCCTGCCTGGACACACCAAACAATCCACTGTGCTTGCAGTCAGCCACAACAGTAACCTAACAGCCCCCTGTTGTGGCAACACTATATCTACTACAGCCGGGGGCTTAACTACTAACTTTCGCTGATAAGAGTAGGGAACGATTTGTCATGTTGACGTTGCTGTTCCGCCCGGCTTTGGAGGAGGGTTGGATCGGACCCAGAGTCCAGACCCGCCACCCGACTCAATTAACCCCAATCTTATTTATGACCCACTAGGCCCACTGAGTTCACATCAGCCATCTACAGCCGAGCCAACAGTGAAAGGGAGTATAGGAAATGCCTTCGTATTTTTCCTCGTTGCTTTTTCTTCCAGATAAGCTTGACTTGTGTCGCCCGTGCGAGGGCGTGCCGTCTGTTGAGAATGAAATATGCCTCTGGGCTAAAGGCTTTTGAGCATCTGCAGAGAGAGAGATATAGAGCTGGACCACCTGTGGCTGACAAATGTTGGCCAACATTGGTCTGGACAAGAGTGCGTTACAGTCTAGGAATATCTCATATTCGAGCGCAGTCAGGAAATAGAATCGCTGTGTGTAAACTGAGAGAACAGCCGACTGTGTTTATACACGTCTACAGGGGTCATATTCGGAATGATTTTTTGTTTGCTTTTAAAATCCGTTACATCTCGGCTCCCAATCAGGATTTATGTGTGTATGCTCTTAGGCTTAGTAAGCATGGTCTGACACAAAGTGCTGTAGTTATTTTATTTTCTAGGAGATATTTGTCTAAGCAGGCAGAAAACTGTTTGGTCCTCGACCGTGAAATCAGTTCCAAAGTCCTTCTATGCGCACACTCAATGTGTTTATTTAAGATGGCTTTTTTTTATTTGGCAGCCATAAAACTGCACGACACAATAAGTCTGCATCCAAGCACTAGACCAAGGCAATTCAGCGTTACTCTGTAAACTCCTGCAGGAATGTTGAATTTGTATCACCCTCAAACATCTGCCTCTCTACGCTTTTGACATCTCTTGGATCAAAATGTGAAAGCAAGTTAAATGTTCACATTTGTAAATTGAGAAATTCCCTGGGTCGCACTCACATAAATCGCTGCACAAGCCAGAAGTGTTATGGCTTGCTTTTTTTTTTTTTTGATGTTGTGTATCTCACTTTGTTTATTCAGCCTTAGTTCACGTCAAATGTGAAATAAACTCCATCTCTTTAGCTGAAAGAGCAACTCAAAGGACACAGAGAGCGCACATGTTGCTGACCTACTCCAGTCATACTGTACCACTGAACTTTCTTTCAAAATATTGGCATAAATAATCTACAAATATAATCTGGCATCTAGACCATAAATAGCACTCTAAATTGTTTTCAATATTTACTGTGTCCTTATTGTGCAAGTTTTTGCCGTTCATTTCGTAGACCTGCACCCCTCATTGCTCCTCGTTGTGGACTATTCTTATTACAACAATAAGTGGGTGAGGTTTCCCCTTGGCCTTTTTTAACACTAATCACCTATTGCCATCAGGGTACTCATTGTGCATGATAAAAAAAGCACAAATAGTAATTGCAGTTTGATGTACTGTTACAACAGAAAGAGCTAGATGCATATGCTGTAGTACTAAGTTGTTCAAAGAGCAGAAATTGTTCAGAGAGTCTTGAATCAGTTAACAACTGGAGACACATTTATCAGTTTGACATAACTCATTTTGAGAAAATTGGTAGGATAAAATATTTGTTTTTGCCCAAAAACCAGAGAATTGTGAAAGAAGACGGCTGGAAGCAGAAATCTGAGAGGAAGACTGAAAAGTGAAGAAAGTTTTTTCACAGTATATGCCCCTGAACCCACCTAATTAGAATTTATTTGTTTTTTGAAATAGTTGATAGTGTTGGCCAAGGGTCTATCTCTTTGGGCACTGACAATCTACTGGCTGGCTCGCCATCACCTTGGCTAGGGAGGTTTTCATGGAGTGTGCTTAAGTAAACTGGCTGTTGCTTCCACTGCAGGAGCAGTCCCGTTTGTATGTCCAGACATAGAACTAACTAATTTTATTACCCGTTTTATGTGGGTAAAATGGCAGCAGCCCTTACTGTGTCGCAAACCTTTGACAGAAAAACGCTGGTGCCCTTTTGACTCTGCCGGCCCCAATAGCCCAGATTGTAAGCCCCCACCCCCACCCCTTTCCCCAAAGGAGCATGGAACTTATCAAACTTCAATTTATCCCGTGGAACTCATGCACACCTGCACTCAATTGCTGTCATGTTGCCAAACGCCCCACAAGCTGCCCTCTCTGAGCGAATCAATATGTTGCACAAGGAGTCGGACGCACCGGTGCATGTGCTATTGGTTTTGCACTTGAAAACAACATGCTAATGTGTTCATACTGCACTGACACCTTCAATTTGACTTCCACTAAATCATCTCGGGCAGCACCGCTTCAACCACCTCCAAGACACAGCGGTGGGCATCCGTTTGGATTACGGGAGAGCAGCGGGGGAGTGAGAGGCTATGAGGGGGAGATGTGAGATGATCTTGCGTTCTGTGTGCGTACGGCGCCGTTTGAAGAGCGGCATGTGTGACAGATAGGTGGTCAAGTGTGAGGAGTGTCGGGTGTGAAAGGCAGCGCGCTGGAGGCAGGCATATGGAAGAGATCATGAGTGTGTGTGCGGTGCGCTTTGTACTGTGCCGACCCCGGGGTGGGCACTAGTGCACACTTGTGCTGCACACACACACACACACACACACACACTTATGCATATTTACACACACACACACACACACACACTTATGCATATTTACACACACACACCCCTGTAGAGAAGGGACGGCGTCAGGCCAACATTTCACCATGCATCAACTCCATGGCTCTGACACGCTCATCACTCACCATGGAAGGCAGGAAAAGATTAACCTGACAGGAGTCTCTCGGAGCCACGGGCCAGCAGCACATTTACGACCAGCGCTACAGTAAACAGCCCTCACCTCACCTCAAGCTCGTCCTTAATCCAAACCCTCTCGGGCCTCCCAAACAGCTCTCCTCCTCAACTCTTCACATACCCAGTGGGCATAGTGGAAACAAACAAAGTCTTTGCCTTTTGTAAACCCCCTCACTCTCATTTCCCTGCGTATCGACCCTGCTGATTTGGGAGGAACTACATCTCGGTGCTCTAAAGTAATGAATCCTCTGGAAGAAAACGTTGGGGAAGGGTTGCAATGACTCACTGTTTGAAACAACAGAAGATGGAGAAAATAAACGTTAAATCTTCACTCTAGATGTGGGTTCAAATTGGGACTTGACAGGCCCATTGGTAATGTAATCCTCTTCCTCTATCTCTCTCTCTGCACTCTAAACAAACTCTTCATCATTCATTATTAGTCGTTACATCATCAATAACGGGAGGAGTAATCCTGAAAGAAGCTCTGTCCTGTATTTCTTGGGTTCAAATATTGTGATTTAACTAACTCATGATTAATACTGCTTTCTGGTCTTTTTTTGTCAAAATTGATGACCACATGAAGATTGTAGCTTGACTATAGGAAGTTATTAGTTTGTACTGCGGTCAGATGTTAATGTGACTTTAATAAGGGTGTTCTATCTGATGTCTGACACTGATTCTATGTAATATGATCTACACCTCTTTTAGTTAGTGCATATAGACCAAATTACTCTCTGGTGTGAAAATTCATCATGATATCGAGGTGGGACTATCTGCGCACAGAAGGAGAAAAAGAACCTGACCTCGCATGTGCTTGTGTTTGCACAAGGCATTACGCGAGCCCTTTCGCTTTGCCAAATCTCGACGCATGGGCTTAGCATGCAGTAAACCCGGGGTCCCATAAAGTCCATTAGTGTAGCACATAAATCAGAGGCAGTTATTGTTCTAGCCACATGATGCACCAGAGAGCATGGCAGGCCCCTGGGCCCCACACACACACACACGCATGCACATGCACACACACACACACACACACACACACACACACAGCTGCTGGAACAGCTAAGTGCCTGATAGCACTGTATGTATTAGCTAGGTGCAACCCTGTTGTCTGACTGAAATAGTAATTATGCTGTTTTGTGAGTTATTGAGAATTGTGGGAAGATGAATGCTCAGTCTTTAGCATCAAACTTATTTTGGTAAACAATGAATAGCCTATTGTTAAGTTGCAGCTAATTCTGAGATTATTTACTTTCTTGATCTTGACTGTCATCTGTTTAGCAACTATGAACTCGAGCCAAATCTTAATGACTGTGACTGATGTGACTTTAAGGATCTTCAAGAAATATTTCTGAGCAGTAATTCCATTGTTCAGACAGCCAGACTCACTTAATACTTACAAAGGACATCCTCAGTAAAACTCAGTTTTGTGTCTTTCTGTCTCTGCCCTCTGTCTTTTCCAGGCAGTGCCTCCGATATCGCAGATTTGACCCTAATCAACCCAGACCCTGTAGTCACCTCTGTGAACTCCTCCTTGCTGTGCGTAAGCAGTGACTGGACCTCCACCAACTCCCTCACCGTGAACCGCGACGCCCACCCAGCACATCCCCACCCGCCCACGCTCACCAACATGCCAGATGAGCGGTACCGCTCCGCCACCAAAATCGACTGGACCAACCGCAATGGCATCTTTGGCTCCTACTTCTGCCGATTCAAAGGCGCTGCAGAATCCGGCAAAATCTACACCTACAAGATGCTGAATGAAGGTAGAGACATTTCAAATGTTAGGCCTACTCTAAATTCCAAAACAGCTTGCTTGCCTTCTATAGCGGCAACTTGGGGCAGCCGTGGCCTACTGGTTAGCACTTGTAACTTGGACTTGTAACCGGAGGGTTGCCGGTTCGAGCCCCAACCAGTGGGCCGCGGCTGAAGTGCCCTTGAGCAAGGCACCTAACCCCTCACTGCTCCCCGAGCGCCACTGTTGATGCAGGCAGCTCACTGCGCTGCGCCGGATTAGTGCTTCACCTCACTGTGTGTTCACTGTGTGCTGTTTGTGTTTCACTAATTCACCGATTGGGTTAAATGCAGAGACCAAATTTCCCTCACGGGATCAAAAAAGTATATATACTATACTATACTATACTTTTGGTGTAGAGCCAAAGAGCCATTGCACTTAGAGCTATACAGTATAAGTAGTGACAGCTATAAGTCATAGATCTGGAAAAATGATCCCGATCCAAAATGTTGATGTCTTGTTATTCAACCCTTGTTATTCAACACATGCTGCCCAATGTTATGAAGGGAGAGAGATGCTTTGAAGCCATCTGGAACCTCTGAAGCAACAACATTGCACTATACTTACTCAGGGAGTGGACATGGTCCTCCCAGCTTTAACATTGGGGTGATGAAAGCATGAGAAATGATTTCTGACACAATGTCAGTTTTTGGCGGCATAACTTGTTATGCTTAGTTCGAGGGGGAGCCCTCCCCTGCCTCGCATCCCATAATTAACACAAACAGATGCGAGGGAGGAGGGGTTGGCTGGAACGTTGAACTTCAATAGTCTTTGACTTCCTGTCAGAAGAGTTTGTTTGCCTGGGCCTTCCTGGATGGGTAAAACTGCTGCAAAATCTCCAATCCATGTGTTTGCTTGTGTTCCATTCTATTTGTCTTCCCTCAGTAAGTGTCGGCTATGTTATGATTGCTCAGATCTTACTCTTGGCGATTCCAGTGAATTTTAATTTTGGTCCACAGCTGCCTTCCTTCCAGAGTCGCTAACGATCACGGCCAGCATTGGGGAGAATGTCAACATATCTTATGTGCGAAAGAAAGTGCTGCAGATGGATCCACTCATCTATAAGAATGGTATGATTGCTTGACGATGTAACAACATTAAGTCATTCCAGGGAAGGAGATCATCTTGCAATTTTATCAAGTGCTTGCAGTCTAACCCTGTGCTACTTGATGATATTTGATGGTCAATTAACTAACGTGAACTGTTATTTTGTCTGATGTAATAAATTGGTCAAAGTTATCAACCACATAGATCAGAGGTTTGCTGAAATCTGTAATCAGCAACTGTTGGAACTGTGAGAAAATGTCTGAATTTTTCAGGAACATTTCTTCACTCTTTGCCGAAGCATGAAATCTTCGACACACTTCAGTACCCTATCAAATCAGCGGCATTTGCCGATGCTGGCCTCTACACCGCCAGATACATTGCCGATTCAGACATCACTGCTGGGATCACCAGGCTGATAGTAAGAAGTTAGTGTTGCTTTCATTCTCTTTCATCTCACACTGCTGCTACAGTAGGTGTCTTCAGTCATCTTGCGGTGCTTGGGATCTGTTTGTGCAAGGATGGAGAGGACGTATTCAAACATTGGGGTTGACTTTTGACTGTATCTCCTCATATTCATATGTATTGTACAGTCACATACCGCATTTTGGTGAGCTAAGTGAATGTATTCTGGCAGGGAATCACTGGCACAGTCTACCCCTTAAGGGTGTTTAGTTTTCAACTTCACTTAGCTCTAAGTAATCACATAACATCAGTGTTCACAATGTCCAGTCCAGAATGTCCTGAAGTAAACTCAGATTAATATTCTGTGGCTAGTTGATAAATGCAAGACCAATAGTTTGCAGTTTCCAAATTTGACAAGTCATGATCGTATCTCATTGCTTTTAATTCATGACCTGCTGTTACTGTCGACCTCAGGAGAGGTGATGTTTAGATGTGGTTTTACAGTAATGGGTAGTTTCTGTGTCCAAGATATCTATTATTCTATCTTGGGTGGAGATAGTCCTCCTCTCTACTCCCTCACGATCCAGTCCAGCCCCAGGATTTTGACCACAGGCAGGCTCCACTCATGCCAGCTATCTCAGATGTCTGACCGCTGGGATCGCTCTCATGTTTGTCTTCTGATGCTTTGATGCTCTGATGGAATCCCAGAATGCAGAGCTCAACTTTGGGGTCCGGACTGTTCCAAAAGCTGCCCGGAATGTGCCAACGGAGGCGTGTGCCACGACGAGACCGGCGAGTGTGTTTGTCCTCCAGGGTTCAAGGGCTCCACGTGTGAAATAGGTACTGAATCACACTCAACCGTGCTTTAGACTTCTTCAAACATCCAGAATGTCAAACATAAATCACACTATACAATTCTCTACTGTGCAGTTTGTGGTGAGGGTCGTTTTGGTCGGACCTGTAAGGAGAGGTGCATGAATGGCAACTGCCAGTCCATGGTGTTCTGCCTGCGGGACCCGTATGGATGCTCCTGCTCTACAGGATGGAGAGGCCTGAACTGCAGGGAACGTGAGGGACTCATATATTATAGTACTACATTATTGTATGTATATGTATATAAATGCGTATATATATGTTTGTGTATGTTTGTGTGTGTGTGTGTGTGTGTGTGTGTGTGTGTGTGTGTGTGTGTGTGCTATATGCTATATAATTGTGCTCTTGGATGCTCTCCCAGTTGATACTGCAGTTTAGTCACACATCATGTGATTTTACTCTGCGAATGAGAATAACCAACAGACATTTTATATGATGTCCAGCTTGTCCAGCAGGTTATTATGGGGCTGGCTGTAAACTGCGCTGTATGTGTGGAGGGAAAGGAAAATGTGACCGTTATCGGGGCTGCGTGTGTCCAGGGAGACACGGCTCTCGCTGTGAGGGAGAAGGTAGGAGAAGAGGATCTCTTTTTTTCCTTCTCAACCACATATCTTCTCTCTCTTACTTTAAACATCAGGAGGTCTGTCCACCAGTCCCTCATAACGCTGTCCATTGTCGTTTTTTCAAGACAAACCTCCTGTTGTGGTCAGCACCTTCAGGGACACAGAGGAGCTGAATGCTGGAGTCGTCTACGCGGTCAACTGCTCCGCCCGGGGCCAACCAGTGCCGCTTCACGGGGACATCATCCTGCTCAAACCCGACAGGACACCTGTATATGTGCGTATAAAACGCAGGATGCTCCAGTCATCTTAAATCACAGGACACAGGATCACAGGATATTTATGAGAGTTTAAAACAACAGGGCTCTCAGCAGCCAATGTCATTTTAGATTTGTGTAGCCACACAAGATAAGTCTTATGTTAGCATGAAACTTTTACTGTCTTTTGTTACAGTGTATGTTAATGTTCACCTTACAATAACCCTCTGCCGTTGGTTGACATTTTGTGTCAGGAAAAATAGAACATAGTTTTTTTGTGTCTGTTTTGTTTTGTTTTCAGGCATTGGACACAGAGACGGTGAATGATCAGACCACCTCTATGTTCCGAGTGGATAAGATCTCCGTGTCAGACACAGGCCACTGGCGCTGCCAGGTGAACACCACAGCTGGGCAGGTGGGCAAGGATTTCCTGGTGATCGTCAAAGGTGAGATTAGGATCTTATGAATAATCTGGTTTAAGTAGATTTTAGTTTATTAGTGGGGCAATTCCACAGAAAATTTACTTTTTGACACATCCATAACGCCAGTGAAATGCCTTGGGATTTGTATGATGTGAATGATAACATTCATTTTTTGTGCATTTTTTCTCATGTACATTCTTCAGCCAAAAATAGCAAATGCTCAAATGTCATGTAATCATTCACATCATACCATACCATCACATTTTATTGGCGTTATGGATTACAAAAAACATAATTTTCCATGGAATTGGACTTGTGTTCCCTTTGTGACTTCTAAGCTAACCAGCTGTTTACTTTGGGTGCAGCAACAGATTTCAGTCCTCTTGCACTGTCTGCTCCCTCCAAAGATATTCAGTTAGTGTTCAAATGCCCCACATGAATGCCCCACATTGAGTGTCTTGGTTATTCAGTTACATCTCCCCTCTCTCTCTGAGGATGTTCAACTTCACTGCACTCGTCCTCTGTGGAGAGATATCTTGTCCGTATAGCAGAAAGATGATACACGTAGATTCAGCCTACTTGTGCAAATGCCAGAGGTCTGACAATGAAAATAAGTCTGTTTTTGCTCTCGCATCAGAGCTAATTCTCCAACTGTGCAGCATTATTTAATCTGACTTCCACGCGGTTTATGTTGCCTTTGGTGTAGCGTTGAGGATCCCATGGAGTAGAATATGTTTTGGCTCTTGTGTAAGATCCAGTGCATATGTTATCTCTCAGGGCATCCAGCCATAGAATATCCCAATGGCAAAGGCATGTGAAGAGAGCTTTCCTCATTGAGTTCCTGTTCTTAAAGTTCCCCCACAGCCCCAGTACCCCCCCTTTCTAAACGGCAGTGGGCCCTACCATCTTGTCATCCACGTGAACAAGGAACCCTACTCTGGCGACGGGCCTGTGACCTCCGTGAAGGTCGCCTACAAGCAGGTCAACACCTCGTCGTGGCGGATGGTGGAAGGTAGGTGGCAGCGTTTAGCCATGTGTGTGTGTGAGTGCGCACACTGTACAGAGAGCTCTGTTTACATCCTGCAGCTACAAGTCAAAGTTCAAAGGTTAACTCACTGTTCCTGGCTGGCGCTCAATTTATGATGTGTTTTCCATTGCATATTGAATTAAAACCTGCGGACAGAAATAGTTATCTGATGAGCTCAACGTTTTTCTAGGGGGGAATTGTTTTTTGATACTTGGTTCTGAAAGTTATTACGGGCGCGCAGAACAATTGCAGTGAGGTCATCCTCCGGAAAGGGCCTTGTGTTTTTTAGGAAAAGAATAATTGCTTCCAGAGAGCTTTTGTTTCTTCTGAAGATCGCTTGCTTTGCATATCTCTGCGTGTCTTCGCTGCTCCCAAGGTTATCCTCGAGACCTTGGAGCTGTTTCCATTTTGGTGCTGTTTGAAGACGTGCCGGCACTTCTGTCCCTTGTTAAAAGTGTTAGGCGTCTAATACACGTCTTACTCATCCGGTGGTAAAAATGGAATGATAAGGTGGAGGTTTTTCAGTTTTTCATTTGTCAGCAACGTGCAATTGAGTTACATTTCCATAATCACAAGACTGCATGTTTTTACTGCTCTTGGATGATATTTGTGCGATTCTCAGAATACTAATGAAACTGAGAATTGGCTGTAGTGACTTTTATCTCATCTAATTGTGTGTGTGTGTGTGTGTGTGTGTGTGTGTGTGTGTGTGTGTGTGTGTGTGTGTGTGTGTGTGTGTGTGTGTGTGTGTGTATGTGTGTGTGTGTGTGTGTGTGTGTTTGGCTGTAGTAATGGATTTTGATCTCATCTGTTTGTTTGTGTTTGTGTGTATCAGTGATGGGCTCCCAGGTGAAGCTGGAGAACCTGACGCCCATGACTGAATACACCACGTTTGTGCTGCTTGCTCGAAGAGGAGTAGGAGGTACCGGCTATCCCGGACCTGAGGCCAGCTTCTACACACAGTTACTGGGTGAGGCATGCACTATGTACTTAAACCAGAAAGCCACACACACACACACACATACACACACATACACGCACGCACACCCTTACACAAGCACATACACACACATACTCACACAAGCACACACACACACACACACACACACACACACATGTACATACACCCTTACCCTCACACACACACACACACACACACACACACACACACACACACACACACACACACACACACACACACTTATGCACATATATACACACACATGTACAATCACACACACACTATACATGCGTCCTCCCATATAACTAATTTCCAACATGGCATGACTCCCTCCCTCGATTCCAGAGTGTTCTTACCCCACTGGTATCAAACTGGTCCCGCTGAGCCAGACTGCACTGGACCTGTCCTGGGACCCGCTGGACCGGCCCACCAAGGACGACTGGATCTACCAGCTGGAGTGCCTCCAGAGCTCTGACCCCAGCAACCTCCAGACGTACCACCTGCCCGCCAACTCCACAGGCCTGCCACTCCGCGGGCTAAAGCCCAAGCACAAGTACGAGTGCCGCCTGTGGCTGACGTCCAGCTCCGACAGCACAGACGTCCAGTGTCGCCCGGGCCACTCAGTGGGCTTGTACCGAGCAGCCGTGTCGGCCTGGACCCTCAGCAATGGTATGATCTTAAAGATGATGATGAGCAATGGTTCATGGGAAATGTAGTCTTTCATTTCTTTCCTAATCCCTGTGCTTTGTTTTTGGAGAACACTGCAGGAGTGTTACCTTATAGGTCAATAAGGGATCATAATATTTGAAGGTGGTTCAGGCATTTGTCAACTGCAATGAAACTGTGGAAATTAAACATTGTTGTCTAACTAGACTGGTCATTTTTAACCCAGAACTGCCCCCTGCACCTTTCAACATCCTCGCCTGCAACGTCACCGACACCTCGGCCACCATCACCTGGTCACTGGCCGAGGGCAACTCCATCTCCAAGGTGACCATCCTGTACCAGCGGGACCAGGACGACCTGCGTCAGCTGGTGGAGATCGCCGTGCCCCAGGACCAGCTGGCCATGCAGTTCCAGCTACGCGGCCTGCTGCAGGACACTCTCTACCAGGTGGAGCTCTGGGCGGCCAACAACATGGGCGAGAGCCAGGACAGACCCCAGATCCACGTCAGGACCCTCACGCATCAGGAAAGCGCCAGTGAGTCCACTGGGTCAGGGGTTCCCAAACTTTTCCACTACAAGGCCCCCCAAATACCACTAGGTTCTGGCCAAGGACCCCTTGATGTGTTATTAAACCCATCGACAATACTACGGCAAATTTAAAAATACATTAAGCTAATCCTAATAACTATTTTAGCCACAAGCACTTTGTGATGGAGCATACAGTGTGTAAAATTACATTTGGGGCTTTCTGCTATATGAGAGCTATCACTCTACTATTATTCCCAGTCATTATCATGGAAAATAATGTTCAGATATGTGACAAATTATTATAATGGCATTGTATAACAACCCTCATAGTAATGGGTATATTTAAAACATTTCAAATGTATTTATTTGTTGCTTTTATTTTTCTTTCCAACTTGCTGAGGCCCCCCTGGCACCCCCTCGCGGCCCCCACTTTGAAAACCACTGCACTGGGTTACCACAACTCTGGGGCATGGGAAGCATATAGCACCCTTATCATTTTTTAACATTGTGTTGGGGGCACTGATTGCAGTGAAATGAATAGTGCAGAGCATGTATATGTATATTTATATGTATATGTATATGTATATGTATATGTATATGTATATGTATATGTATGTATGATTGCAGTGAAATGAATAGTGCAGAGCATATGTACAGTGCAGGCCAAACGTTTGGACACACCTTCTCATTCAATGCGTTTCCTTTATTTTTATGACTATTTACATTGTAGATTCATCAAAACTATTAATGAACACATGTGGAATTATGTACTTAACAAAAAAGTGTGAAATAACAGCAAGCCATAACTTGACAAATATTCATCTGTGGGCCAAATAACTTTGCATTCATTCATAGTTTTGATGCCTTCAGTGAGAATCTACAATGAAAATAGTCATGAAAATAAAGAAAACGCATTGAAATGAGAAGGTGTGTCCAAACTTTTGGCCTGTACTGTACTTTGTTATCATCACTGGCATATGTACATGAACAAAAAAATCAAGTGCAGATAGACATATTTCCACAAGTTTTTTGTTGACTGGTTTGACTTCTGTTTTGCCACAGGACTGAGCAGACTGACCAGTGAAGGCAACATGCTGTTCTTCGCCATCCTGGGCTCAGCGGGAATGACCTGCATCACCATCCTCATCGCCTTCTGCATCGTGCTGCAGCTCAAACGTGCCACCTTTCAGAGGAGGATGGTGCAGGCTTTCCAGAACATCGTGGTAAGTCACACACACACACACACACACACACACACACACACACACACACGTATCCATTGGTGGAAAGGATGGAGAGGCTGAATGGGGACCCTGCACCCACCACCACCCAATACACCACCTCCACTAATCCTCCACCCACTAACACACACAAACACACACACACACACACACACACTGAAATTTCAACACTGGACTGAAGACAGTCACATTTTACGGGCTTCACTGAAAAGAGCACAATATCATGGAAATGTTGAACACTGATGATTGAAAATGTAAATATGCTTGAGTACTTAGCTGTTACACATGCACACACAAGGCATCAATCATCCATTTTGCTGTTCTGCTCATTTTCGAAAACCCCACTCTCCCCCCTTGCAGAGAGAGGAACCAGTGGTGCAGTTCAGCTCAGGGACCCTGAACATGCCCAAGAAGTCCATGCACACCCCCCAGCACGTGGCCTACCCTGCCCTCGAGTGGAACGACATCAAGTTCCAGGACGTCATCGGTGAGGGCAATTTTGGACAGGTCCTGAAGGCCAGCATCAAGAAGGACGGTCTGAGAATGGATGCAGCCATAAAAAGGATGAAAGGTAAACTACAGGCCAGTAGCATTGACTCAATTGACACTCGTCTCCAACTGTCACTCGCACTGCATTATGGTAAACAACAGCTATCTATGTTAAAGGTTATCTGTTGGTAAAAGAGCAATGACGAATCGTAAAGATTTGCATGGGCTTGTTTTTTGGTTCAGAGAAGGGAGGTGGAAAGAATCCATTTTTTGGTGAAGTTTCTTTAACAAATTGCTACTCCATAATGGTTTCCTGGTGCTGCTGTCGTGCTAGCCAAAACCAGTATTGATGAATGCTGTGTGTGTGTGTGTGTGTGTGTGTGTGTGTGTGTGTGTGTGGGTACGTGTACGTATGTATGTTTGTATGCGTGTGTGTATGTATGCTTGTGTGTGCGTATGTATGTGTGCGTGCCACAACCTCAGAGTACGCCTCCAAGGATGACCACAGGGACTTTGCCGGGGAGCTGGAGGTGCTCTGCAAGCTTGGCCACCATCCCAACATCATCAATCTGCTGGGGGCCTGTGAGCACAGGGGTAAATCTGAGCGCTCTCCTCTCTTCTCTACACCCCTCTACCCTCCTCTCCTCTTCTCTCTTCTCCTCTCCTCCTCCCTTGTCCCCTCCTCTCCGATCCTTTCCCCTCTCCTCTCTTCTCTTCTTCTCTCTCCCCTCCACTCCTCCCTTCCTCTCCTCTCCTCCCTTCCTCTCCTCTCCCTTCCTCTCCTCTCCTCCCCTCCTCTCCTCACCTCTCCTCCACTTACACGCTTTGAGACCCCACCTGGGCCTTTTAACACACCACTCAAGCGACATAAAATGCACAGAGTGGTACGTGACATTTATCATGTATGAGATATATAAAGGAAGTGAAGGATTTCACGAACGACCCCCAGACGCCCTGAAATCACATCTGGTGAACGTTTAAACACGTCTCATAAATCTCATATACACAGGTGCAAACCAGTGGAACTAATTGTGAAGTGAACTGTGACATGGTTATGGATTTAGGCTTTTGGGGATGATGGTCAGGGATGTCTTCTCTGCAGGCTATCTCTACTTGGCCATTGAGTTCGCTCCGCACGGCAACCTGCTGGACTTCCTGCGGAAGAGCAGGGTTCTGGAGACGGACCCAGCGTTCGCCATCGCCCACAGCACGGCGTCCACACTGTCCTCCCAGCAGCTCCTGCACTTTGCAGCAGACGTGGCACGGGGCATGGACTACCTGAGCCAGAAACAGGTGAGACTGACCGCCGAGTCTGACCGCTGAGTTTGACTTGTTCCATGTCTCATTCTATAGGCCGTGAACAGTAAAGGGGTAATAGATAGATAGATAGATAGATAGATAGATAGATAGATAGATAGATAGATAGATAAAAAGATAGATACTTTATTGATCCCCAAGGTGAAATTCAAGGTCTCAGTAGCATACAGACATCACACACACATTCACTAACAGCAGAAAAAAGTAATTAAAAGTATATAAAAAAAAAAAACACTGCTAAGCAATAAGGACAGTAGAAGATAAAGAATACTAAAATACAAATTATACTAAATAACACAAAATCTAAATCAAGTCTAAAAACAGTATCCACCTAGTGGGTGATTAATCAAGAGGCGCTTGCAATGACTGAGGCAGATCCTGAGCCTGTGATTCTCTGTGCATAGTAAGGTAAGGTGCTCTGTGTGGGTGAGTGTCATGGTGATGGTAATAAACCCTATGAAACAGACCAGAAGATCAGGAATAACATACTTTTACTAAACCTACCATGAAAACCCCATGAAGACAGACCAGAACCTTCTGCAAGTCTGATACTAAAAATCAGGAATAGCATACTTGTACTAAACCCAAACCCACAGACCAATGTTGGCTAAGGAACCATGAACTTAGTTCTATTGGTTCGTGGTTGAAATTTTCATATTAATGTGCTGACTGTGAGACAGAAAGACAATGCAGTGCATAACTCAGACATGATAAATAATGCCAGTACCATGGATGTGATCAGTTTATCCACAGAGATCTGGCCGCCAGGAACATTCTTGTTGGGGAGAACTTTGTGGCGAAGATCGCGGACTTTGGGCTCTCCCGAGGCCAGGAGGTGTATGTGAAGAAGACGATGGTATGGATGTCAGGAGAAAAGTACCGTATACCTCATTCAGTCCTGTTTCTCATGAGCTCAGCACACTGATGGTTTGATTGCTGTCTGCTCCATACAGGGCAGACTACCTGTGCGATGGATGGCCATTGAGTCTCTGAACTACAGTGTCTACACCACTAACAGTGACGTGTGAGTGTCTCAGTCCTGGCTACATTATTGGCCCTATTACTACTTTTAGCCACCAGAAACATGATCTATACTTACTACTGTTAGCCAACAGAAACATGATGTTTACTTACTACTGTTAGCCACCAGAAACATGATGTTTACTTACTACTGTTAGCCACCAGAAACATGATGTTTACTTACTACTGTTAGCCACCAGAAACATGATGTATACTTAGAAAATATTTACAATACACATTACTGTGTAATACATGTGTACATGTTTGTTTGCAGTAAGTGGAACAGCATTTTTATTTTTGTGCTTCTTCAACAGGTGGTCATATGGAGTTCTTCTCTGGGAGATTGTCAGCCTGGGTTAGTATTTATGATTTGCCTGAACTCCTGATTCATTTGATAGAGTACAATCCAAACTGCACAATGCTGAGTGACTAATGACACGGCTGTGTTTTAACTGGCTTGGAGAGCCGCCCCACAATGGGATTGTGTTAAGTTTGACGTTGTGAAGTCATTACTGGCAAGCCCTCTCAGAATACAAAGCGTTTTGATGGATACTTTGGTTTGGCAGCCATTACTTAAGGAGTTTCTAAGCTGCTGAAAACCCTCTCAATCAAGTGTACTTTCTCTCTGTCTCTCTCTCTCTCTCTCTCTGTGTGTGTGTGTGTGTGTGTGTGTGTGTGTGTGTGTGTGTGTGTGTGTGTGTGTGTGTGTGTGTGTCTGTATGTGTGTGTAAAAGGTGGAACCCCATACTGTGGAATGACCTGTGCTGAGCTCTATGAGAAGCTGCCACAGGGCTATCGTCTGGAGAAGCCTCTCAACTGTGATGATGAGGTGTAAGTACACCAGTGGGGTGGGGTGAGGTGTACTCCCTGACCTGTTACGTCCTGTCAGACTGTTCTAGAGTTTTCCTCATACAGTATTATCCAGTGTATTCAGGCATTCCACATCTGCAGCCCCTGATCCGTATCTTTGCTGTTTCAGGTATGACCTGATGCGGCAATGCTGGAGAGAGAAACCCTACGAGAGACCTTCATTCACTCAGATCCTGGTCTCGCTCAATCGGATGCTGGAAGAAAGAAAGGTAACTCATACACCCCCATCTTTTCATCATCCACTATTCACATTCAAGTACAAAAAATACTGCCAAGCTGCAAGGTTACAGTTTGTCTGACCTGACTTAAACCATTAGGCACTTTTAATATTAAATAGCCAAATCACTGTATTTTTTTTTACAAAACTGTCTAGTCTAGAGCCTAGTGATAATCACACTGGAGGAAATAAATGCTAGTTGTCAAATGTGTGAATATGAATGAGGGTTAACTGGTGGTTTTCTTTCTTCACACTCTCGTGGATGTCCCCTGTTCTCTTCCAGACATATGTGAACACCACGCTGTATGAGAAGTTCACCTATGCGGGCATTGACTGCTCTGCCGAAGAAGCTGGATGATTGTATGTGTTATACCACCATAAGGACATTTTTTATACAGTTACATTGGACATGTATTCTGTACAGTTACGTTGGACATGTACCCTGTACCAGTTACTTCACTTAGGCTGGATATGTATCAGTGAAAACAAGGTTTAATCGATCCTTTTAAAAGGGGTGGATGGACTACAATTTTGCACACATTGTGTACTCATGTTTGAAATATTATGAAATGTTAAAGGGATGTATCCAACAACTCTTTTTTATATGAATGTCAGCCGTTGTAAATTGCTTCGATTGATGTCAGAGTTGATGTAAGAGTGTGTCACACAGCTGGAATTTTGTTTTTCTATCAGAAGAAGTTGAGGTCAACTGTAAATAGCCACTTTTGTCTTTTGTTTTTAACGATTAGCTGAAGTTTCTACAAAGTTCTCTAAGATACCAATAAAATCTTTTGTTTTTCAAATAGTGTGTGCATCTCTTAAGCAGCCATTATATTAACAAAGGTAACTCATTTGGAAGTTTAATGTAAGCGAATGCCAAAATAGCAAATGAAAGTCCTTGATGAAAGTTGATCAGAACAAAACAATTCTCAGACTATTCAAACACTATAATACGTTTCTATAGAGTATCAAGATGAATAACCTTTCAACACATCTTAAATAAAATGTCTCTCAGACCTTTACATTCAAAGCACACAAAAACTCACAGCACACAGCAAAGACCTCCATTCCCTGCAGTAGTATCTCAACTCATCCATGTAGTTTGATCCCTGCATCCCAAACCACTAATGCAATTTACACAACATCAGGTATCAATCAGGCAGAGTCATTACTGGTGAGCCCAGGGGAGGTCTTGCTGTCTGGGTCCCTGTTGTTCAGAGAGGACACCAGAGAGAGAGAGAGAGAGCGGAGAGGGACTGTGGAGGTAGATATCCATTTCCATCCTCTGAGTCCTACTGCGGGCTGTGTTGAGGTGGACATCCTGCCCTGGTCTATGGGGGGGGGGGGGAGTCTGATAGATGAGATTCAGGGGCTGAGATGTCAGCGGAGAGATGAAGGATTGTCATCTCCTCTCTACAATGCTAACAAGATGAAACAGAACCTCCAGAACCTGACGAGGACCAGATTCCTCTCGTTGATTATTTCAAAAAAAGGCTCTCGCTTAAGGCTACCCCATGCACATTGCAGGTCTCAAACAACTATGCGGTCACTCACTATACTGACCAGACCCAAAAGCACAGCTCCACCTCCTGCACAGCAAAGCCCCCGCAGCTCTGTCCCTTGTGTGTTGTAGATGTATAGATTTCCACTGCCTTAGAGATCTCTACCCTCAGCTTGATTGGTACCTGATGAAATGACTGACCTAGGAAACAGCAAGTGTGCTTGCCCTTCAGGAAAAGAGGTGCTCTTGCTCTCCTCCCGGTGTGAATCTCTCTCTTTCTCTCACAATTCATTTTTTAAACGGTGTGGAGTTGTCCTCTGATACACTACATCCCCTCAAACAGCCAAGGGAGCTCAGTGTGGCTGGATTTACCAGTGTCTGTGGACCCAACCCTTTGTCTGGGCTAGACACTCTACAGTAAAGACCTTAATCAGCACCATGTGCTCCCCAGTTAACTAGCAAACAGCATCTCTATACAGTGCAAGTCCAGTGGTGTGGGAAACTATTTACTTTACATTACATTACATTTAGCAGGCACCTCTTGACCAAAGTGACTTACATATGTCAGCTATATTACAAGGGATCACATTGTCCCCGGAGCAATTTGGGGTTAAGTGCCTTGCTCAAGGGCACAATTGTGGAAGCTGGTAATTGAACCGACAACTTTCAGGCTACTGCACGCTAGCCCAGCTCCTTAACCACTACACTACCACCGCCCACGATTTGACGCATTCCACATAACATGTCCAGGTTGTGGTCAGAAAACAGAGCAGGCATTCAGAAACAGACTTTAAGCTCTGTCTATGTTTAATTTTACATAGCTTCAGAGCTATTCCATTTTCACACTTTTGTAAATATAGAACATGTAACAACACTGATATGGTCTTATAGTATGGATTAGACATGGTCTTCTCTGTTCCTACCATGCACAAGATTCAGACATACCATTTCAATCTCCACATATCAAACCTTTTACTATAGTTCATTACAGATGGATTTACTGGTACTTAATAAAACTAATGGCTTGGTAGAATGCATTTGAGAATTATTCTACACTCTACTTATCCATAGGATTAAGCTTTGTTAATGCCTCCCTGTAAAGAACAGCTCTCAGTTGGGTAGTATGGCCTGATCACAAGCAGAATTTTGTCTGATCCGTCCCAGTGAGACTGCAGCAGTGTGATGAAACAGACCTCTGCGCGGAGAGCTGAGACCAAATCGGAACTGAGCTGAAACAAAAGTGGAAGCAGTTTTGTACAAGATGTCCTGGCCTTGTACTTTTCCAAGAACTGGCCTGTTTCACTGAAATGAAACAATCAGAGTCGTTTGCTTGGCCTGATCATATTTCTTAAACAGTCTGCCATCATTAAGTTCCTTTCAATTGATGCAGTGTTCAGCTATAACTTACGTTTAACACTGATGGCAAATAGATGTGGATAGATTCACAAAAGACCCCTCCAGTTCCGAGATTTCTCTTTGTCCTTAGAGAACAATCACTCCCTTACTCACTGTTCCCCCACCACCTTGTGTAGATATCCAAGACATAATGTACCAATTCCTACTGGTTTTGCCACTGAAGGACTCAGTGAGACTGATCACTGATTGACCAACTAAGTCCGTCAACTAGACTCTCAGTCTGAAGCGATGTCCCTCACACTAAGGGCACCTGACCACAGGGTTCGGCCACGGCCAGCTCACGCCGGGCCATGATGATGCACACCTCGTAGATGCGGAAGGAGGCCAGTGCCGTGGCCACGATGCAGGCGAAGCCCAGGATGTACCACCAGTTGAAGAAGCCGAAGGACACGGCCTTGACCAGGCAGTAGAGGCCGAAGCACACCAGTGCCACCACCGACAGGATCTGGACGCAGACGGGCGGCCCTGAGGGGTCCTTCTCTCCCATGATGCACAGCCACGAAGGAGGGCAATCAGCACACTGACTGGTCAATCAGCCCCCCCAGTAGGTCCCCCTTGGTGTTTCTCAGTCCAATCTCAAGTGCAGTGCGGTGCAGTTGCTAGGGCATGCAACCATAGGGATAGTGTTTCTAAAATATACGGAGCCACTGGTCCAGTGTGTCTGCTGAAGACGCAAGATGAATTCAAGAGGTCCAGTGGAGGTCACTGCATTAGTTATTGAGTTCTTGCCGTGCTACTGCTGTACGGAGAAGCTGGCAGGCTCTGGCTCATGTTTTGGCTCACGATAGGTAGAGATACGTCCTCCTTATATACAGCTCAAGGGGCCAAAATCTGAGATTACTCGTGAGTTACCACTTACTCTGCGCTTCACACCGTGCCGTGTGAGGGTAAACTCAAGGGTCTAATCTCACTCTCAGAAGGGAATTAAATCTACCCCCGAGGGATTACATGCAGGCTGATCTTTTTGGACATTTGGGTATCATGTTCTCTCTGCCCCTGTCTTAATCATGAAGAGTGGACCTTTCTAAGAAGCTTACAGATGGTAAGACAAATAGAGGAGAAAAATAGACAGAAAGACTGTGTGTGTAGGAGAGAGTACTACAGAGAGAGAGAGAGAGCTTGTTGACCTGGCCAGTTGCACCACCTAGTGTTAACTTCATGAAACAAAATGGACACGGAACATATACCGTTTCAGTTAAAAAAAGTGAAGGTTTTTCTCACAAACAGCAAACTGCAAACATGTTGAATCAAAATACACTCTTTATTGCTTCAATTGTTCGCTTTACATAGAATCATCAACATCTTTTAGTTTACAACAAGAGATTGACATGTGAAGAAACAGAGGTGTTCAAGCTGCGGTTTATAGGAAACAACAAACCAATGAAAAAAGAGAAAGCAAAATGTCAGTGTTGTTAATGATAGTCCACTTCAGGAATGCTACACTCTTGGTTAGCTTGCAGAGACTGAAAAACGTTGTGTTTGTGTGTGGCCTTGTTAAACAACTGGTTGCACACAGAAAGATTGTACTGAATTATCAACAGAGTTGTTGAATCACACCTGACATGATGTGTGACAAGCAGCAACGCAACAAAAATTACAATTTATTTCACTACATAGACAAAGACCTGGACAGAGGTTGACAACACAAACATGTCTGTACATGTTGCCTTATGCTACCAAGAATCACTTAGTGACCAAAAGAGACCCTCCCCAAAAAGTTCTGGAACCAATTCAATGCTCTGCCTCTCATTGACAGAGTTATCCTGTTGCGTACCATACCACTGCACTGCAAACGCTGCTTATCCCAGGAACTGAACATTTATGTCAAACTTTAATGCTCTTTGTTCTTGAGTTCTAATAATTAAAAAGAGAATGATCAAAAGTCTCACTGCAGGTCCAAACATCCTGACAACTTTAACAGGTCAGTTAGTTAAAACCCCTATCAGTACACAGGCGGTGGACAACCACTTAAAACAAGCTTGACTTTAGGAAAATCATATTGACAATTCAATTTGGCAGTCTCCACTCCAAAAACCTCAAGTAAATTATAAACACATAGAAGTAGTAAAATATTTGTGAAAACTAGTAGGAAGATCAATTTGTTTAAAAAAATAAACTAATGAGTCCACAACATCATTGCAAAAAATCAGGAATTAAGAGACAATGTACAAGTTGGACCAAAGTAAAAAACATGTTATGTAGTAGATTCAGCAGTAATTCAGAGTCAGAAAAATCAGAACCAGGCAGATGGTCCTCTAGCACTACTCTGATTCACCACAAATTTGCTCAACTACAGTATAGTTGGGACAGGATCGCCATCTTGTGGAAATTAGCCTTATAGCACAATAGAGTGCCAATTTCACCAGTAGGTGGTGTTGTTTCGCTTATTCACGTAAACGTTAGTCTGCCCCTCTCCATGCCCAGGGTGAGAGAGGGGGGTAAGGTGGGTGTGTGGGGTTGGTTTAAAGGGCTTGTTATGTTTTCAACCCTGGCAGCAGGTTTTCTTCCTGGCCCCTCAGAGCCCTGATGATGTCATCAAGGTTTAGAGTCAGTTCTGCTGGTGCTCCCTCTGGTCTCCATGGCAACCTCCTGTGAACAGGGTGGGGTTCCAAAGTGTGGTCCCAAGGGTGGCAAGCCCCACCGGTGTTCAATGACACATGCGTGAGGTCATCTCTTTCTGCAAATCAAAGAAAGAGAGAGACAAAGGGAGAAAAAAAAAAACTAAAATGTTAGAGACAATGTTAACCTGGCTAAGCAATGTGCACAATGTGCACAAATACACAGAAATGTAAAACATTGCATTTCTAATCCTGCTTTAAGTCTACTGGCACCGAAAACTAAAACTACATAGGTCAGTTACACAGACGATGAAAACGACAGTTACACTCATGACACTCATTTTAAACGTGTAGCCGACTGAAATAAACTGCATTCCCATATGAACCAGTGGGGACAATATCCATGTAGTGTGCTCTGTGCTTCCAGTGTGCTAATGAGGGGGTGGAGTGTGAGGTGTGAGGGCTAGTCTCCTAAAGGACACATCACACACACACCACTGGGTCCAGTTTAGTGCACTCAGGTGTGGAGTGTTTGGGGGCCAGTGGAGAGCATGTTATGGACATCTGTGTGAAAGGGTGGCGAGAAAGTGGTGTGTGTGGATACAGACAAAGCATATTGATTGGTGTGTGTGTGTGTGTGTGTGTGTGTGTGTGTGTGTGTCAGGGAAAGAATGTGTGTAGTAGATCTGTGTCTATGCTTGAGCGTGAGTGATACTGTGTGTGTGAAAATGTGTTTCCGTATGTCTGTGAGATCGGAGTGTGTGTGTGTGTGTGTCCCAGCACAGACTGCATCTGAGGTGGTGAGCAGATGTGTTTCGCCAGGGTTCGGCAAGCGGTCACTCAAGGCTTGTTCTCACATCTGGGTCAGCCAGACACACACCCACGTGCACACACACACACACACACACAGCTAGACATCACAATACAGGCTCTCATTCCACACCACCAGAACAATTCAGGAGAATAACCCTCTCCTCTTTCTCCTCCCTCTAATCCTGCTCTCCGTCTCCATCTCTCTCTCGGTTTCTCTGTGTCCCCCTCTCCCATTCCCTCCCTCTCACTCCCCCAGTCCACACTTCCACATCTGCATCCAGACTCAGCCCTCTTTACAATAAGCTCATTTTGCATCAGATTAGTAGCAATGGGTGATGTAATCACTGTGCGCAATCACAGATATTTATCCCACAATTCTTTAGTGGAAGCAATTTAGGCATTTTAATAAAGTTCTAACATAACTGAATCAATCAGAATAAAACTGACACATATAAAACACCTTGATCGGAATAAAACCGTCGTAGTGATTGTCAAAGGCATGCACAACTGCCTACCATGAATCAACACTTTTGGACTTGAGCTGTCTCATCTCTTATTTCCCGGACAGAGGTGGACTTCGGCTGCTGCTGTCCACCCTGAGCTCGACTGTCAATCATGCACTGCTGCTGCCACCCTGTAACCGACCTCCTTTTCACACCTTCCACTGCGTTCATGGTTTAATCAGAGCTGGTGATCAATAATTAATGACGGCAATGGCAGGGGCTGGGCTGCTGTCCTCAGGCAACACAGGTGTGCAGATGGGGGGGTGCAGATGGAAATCTCTCAGTTTAAGTGGGAAGAGATACACACTCCATGAATCTGAATGTGAAACTAAACCCTGTTTTTTAGGGACTTCTCCATTACAGAGAAGTATCCAAGGGACTTCCCTGAAGTCATTATAGCTTCTTGGGCGTGAAGTTCAGGAGTGCAAAGTCTATGGTCACCACCAAATGTGTGCTTTATTGCAGTTCCTCATTAGTATGTTGTGCGTGTACGACACTATTATCTGATTGATTAGACTGTATCTAACCCAAACCTGTGAGTCTGAAACAAACAAAACAAATAGAATGGCTCTCTCTCTCAAAGCCCTAGCTCTTGCATAAAGTACAGAGACATCACAAAAGCAGAGCTCATATGTCGCTATGTAACCCATCTAGCTAATTTCCCCTATAAATAGCTCTGAATAAGAATGAGGTCAAAGCCTGATGATGTTTCCATTAGCAAAGGGGACACGCAGGCAGTCAGTGGGTCACGTTCGCGGCTCAGGTGTGGGGCGGCGCAGAGCGCTGGGCGGCGGCCAGCACAGCTCAGCCTCCGCCACGGGCAGTTGGACACCTCAAGACGCCAGACTCAAGGTCACGGTCAGATCAGATAGACAGACAGACGCAGACAGAGCACACACATGGGCACACGCGCCTGCACACACACACACACACACACACACACACACACACACACACAACCTCCATCTGGATGAAGTGAGTGAGAGAATGCCAGGAGGAGATGAAGGAGACAAGAGGAGAGAGAGAGAGTGAGAGTGAGAGACTGACTGAAAGACAGACTGAGCATATTATCGACAATCACACAAAACAACACAACCCCCACATACATTTGGAGACATCAGCCAGGAGTAGTGTATCATAAACTTCTTTTACCGCTGACATCATTACCTTGCTCACCACTTTACAGTTATCACTTCCTGTTTCCTTCAGGGCCATAAAACCTGCCTAGAGGTAACTACGGTCCCTGAGCGCCATTTCAGAATGACTCGTTAAAAATACCACTCTGTCTCTCTCTCTCTCTCTCCTCTCCATCTCTCTCTCTCTCTCTCTCTGCTAGAATGGAGTCCTTTAAAGCAGGCTGCACTCATCCTCATTATGGCTGATGGCTTCCCAGAGTCTTTCTCTTCTACTGATGAGGATGATAATGATGTCTGCTGCGCGCTCGTGATGCGCTCCACTCAGCTGCAAGATGGCTCGTCGTTAGCGCTGCCACGGTTACAAATGGTGCCCATTTTCCATGCAGCCATCTGTGGCCTAAACTAGAGCTGTTAACGGAATGATGAATCTTTGTTTCAATGTCATAGTTACATGGCTAAATACACTGAGACATCACATGATGAATTTCTAACAAATGCCAGTGTCAATTAAGTCAAATTTAGTACATTTTCTTGAGTTATTTCTACTCTTTAGCTTTAAATATCGCACAGGTGAGAGGTCCAGCATGAGTCTGAGTGTATATTATTAAATATACCACAATAGACTAACAAAAATATATAACAGAGAGCTATGGGATAAATTTGCTATGCAGAAAGGGCTCTTCACAAATAGATGGAACTGCGCTGTTCTTCCTTGATATCCCTCCCACTGTCATGGTTAAGCAGTTGTTTGTTCCAAGTCTGATCATGAGAATCTCTTGGGCTGACGGGCGAGAGAAGAGGGAGCCATTGTTCACACGGTGTCTGTGTCTGGTCCCTTGGCCACAGATGATCACGGAGTCTGCTCTGATTCCAAAAACTCATTAACTGTATTTTTGTCCAGATCCATCGCTGAAGAACAGAAGGCGGGAGATGAATCACTACTGACCAACATCTCGAACTTCTCTCAGCGAACTTTCTATCTCGAACATCTCTCAGCGCCTCAGCATCACGGGGTGGGATGGACAGCACAGGACATCACGAGAACTCCCTCTGTTTTAGCATCTAATAACGGTCACGTTGGACGGACAGGCTTATCCTGTATCACAATGAGAGATTACAGGTCTCCGATAAGAGCAGGCCAGCTCAGTGAGGCTAGTGTGCGGTGACTGAGGCGGTCATGGGTGGGAGGTCAGAAGGCTGGACCACTCACATGAGGCTAGCAGGGCAGGGGTCAGGCAGCAGGTGGAGCCAGATGTTGCCGCGGACCCTGAGCTTTTAATCTGCTCTCAGCCCTGGTGGTCAGAAGGACTTATACTGAGTATGAGACAGACAGAGAGAGAGAGAAAAAGAGAGAGAGAGAAAAAGAGAGAGAGAGAAACAGAAAGGAAAACAGATGGAGAGAAAGAGGTGGTAGTGTGTGTGTGTGTGTGTGTGTGTGTGTGTGTGTGTGTGTGTGTGTGTGTGTGTGTGTGTGTGCTCGACTGTACGTATGTAGCTGGCCTGATCTCAATTTGCTTCTTTGACCACTAAACTCATACATGCACTCAGACAGACACAGGCTACATATTAGTGTATACACAGATAGACATATTAGTGTACATACAGATTATATACAGTAGCCTGGTCTACACACCATCTTACAGTATGTGTGAGGACTGGGCTGGTGACAGTGCTGGGCAGTGAGTCAGAGGCCTCAGAGACACACTGCTGCAGGCCATACTGTTTAAGATGACATCATTCTACCTAGGGATTTACATTGATGAGTCACCTAGGGATGTGGTGAAGATGAGGTATGCCAGTTCCTGTAATTACATGCACCATGCATGGAAACACAAATCACTCTTATGCGTGCGCGCGTGCACACACACACACACACACACACACTCACACACACCCACACCCACACACACAGACACAGACACACACAGACACAGACACACACAGACACACACACACACACACACACACACACACACTCACACACACACACGGTCCAGGCCCTCACCAGTGGCTCGAGCTCCTTGCGGTCTATGAGGTTGAGCTCGGTGCAGAAGTAGTAGAAGTGCTTGTAGCAGGTGTTGACGTGCGCCTCTGCGCCCATCTGGATCATGCGGTCGAAGTGGTGGATGTAGACGTGCACGAAGACACGGAAGAGCCGGCACAGGATCTTCTTACAGATCTGGATGAAGTTCTTGGGGAAGGGGATTCCTGGAGAAAGAGAGGATGAGAGACATGTGAGAAAGAGAGAGAGAGAGAGACAAAAGAAAAGGAGGCCAGATGGAGGGATAAAAGAGATGGAAGAATGAGGATGAGAAACTGGGACACGGACGGAACAGAGTGATGGATGAAGTAGGCTGAAGGAGGTGTAGAGGACGAGTGAGTGGTGGACTTGTACAGTTACATTTTCACTCAAAGTATCGTGCAGGATGCTGAGGGTGTGGGGTGGACTATCAGGACACTGCATCTATATCCTCCCTCAGGCCCCCATGAGTCAGCCAGAGCTGAGCTGCACTGCGGCTCTCCTGGACCAGATGAGAAGCTGATTAAGGGGAGGGGGCGTTGGATGGTGATGGGGTGGGAGGATAGGAGAGAGAAGATGGAGGTGCTCAAGATCAGATGATGTGTGTGGTCTGTTCTCTAACAAGTGGGAGAGGAAAGAGAGAGAGAGAGAGAGAGAGAGAGAGAGAGAGAGAGAGAGAGAGAGAGAGGGGGTGGGAGTAAAGGGAGGGGGCACAGACATAGCGCCCCGACTCTCTGTGACTTCTGTCTGGGATTAGCTTGTTATCAGCTCAGTCAGTGGAAGAGATTAGTATGACCTCTCTCCCCTCCTCGCCCAAACACCCCACTGGGATTACAATCGCAGGTAGAACCCGTCACCTACTGTAGGCTTCCGTTTCACAACAAAACACAACACTGTGTGGGCTGATGACGAGACAAGCCTCTTATGACAAGACTCCGATGACATCAACAACAAACGCAGGAATACTGTCCTGCTTTAACATTCTAATGTCCCTGAGCCAGATTTTCATAACATAAATATAGAAGAGTGATTTCAAACACTTGATGTGACAGTCATGGGCTTGGTATTAAAGATCTGAAAGTCATGCTTGAAATCCCAGCCATGTCCTGCTTATAGTGGTGACGGAGTTGACTGCACGTGATTCAGGATGAGTAATTACTCCTGCGTATTAATGCTCTGTGACATATTCATGTCGAACACAGCGAGCAGGGTGGGCTTACTAATGCCACTGTGCTAGCTTCCTTAGATTACTGACCCCAAATCAGCGGAATGAAAAAGGACGCATTCACAGTGGCCAGCATGGAAGCATGCGAGCTGACCTGCGTACCGGCGGTTCCAGAGCCGGTGCCAGGGCGCCGTAACGGACAGCACACCTTCATCCTCAGGAGAGCGGGAAAACAGGATGCCCTCGCTCGTCCCTCTACCCGCTGCCCACAGCACGGGCGCACAGGAAAAAAGGGGAAATGTTTTTCTCCTTTGCTGTGAAATGACCATGAGATTCAGCGCCAGGCTGTCCTGTGCTTTGCTCCTATTCAGCGTCACCTC